>NC_064617.1:115379771-115679771 GCF_023898315.1 Schistocerca nitens | reverse complement strand
GTAGCCATAACTTTTCCTGCAGAAGGTGTGGTTTTGAATTTTTTTTCTTGGGTGAATTTGCATGATGCCACTCCATTGATTGCCTCTTCGTCTCTGGTGAAAAATGATGGAGCCATGTTTCATCGCCTGTCACAATTCTTCCAAGAAATTCATCTCCAGCATTCTCGTACTGTTCCAAAAGTTCGCTGCATACCGTTTTTCTTTTTTTATGAGCCACTGTCAACGTCCTGCGAACCCACCTGGGCCGCGCGGGATTAGCCGAGCGGTCTCGGGCGCTGCAGTCACGGACTGCGCGGTTGGTCCCGGCGGAGGTTCGAGTCCTCCTTCGGGCATGGGTGCGTGTATTTGTCCTTTGGATAATTTAGGATAAATAGTGTGTAAGCTTAGGGACTGATAACCTTAGCAGTTAAGTCCCATAAGATTTCACAGTTGAACCCACCTGGCACAAACCTTTTTTAACGCCAACACTTTCAGTATTCTGCAAACACTTCCTTCCCCTATCCGAACGTAGCATGACAATTCGTTCACTGTGATGCGTCTGTCAGCTGTCAGCAATTAGTTAACTATCCGCACATTGTCTGGAGTGTGTGCAGTACGAGGCCTGCCGCTGCGAGGACAATCCTCAATATTGCCGTGCCCGCTTTCATCACGTAACCTGCTTGCCCACCGACTAACTGTACAGCGATCGACAGCAGCATCTCCATACACATTTTTCAACCTGTTGTGGATGTTCCCCACTGTCTCGTTTTCACAGCACACGAATTCTATGACAGAACGTTGCTTCTGACGGATGTCAACTGTAGCAGCCATCTTGAAGACATGCTGTGAAGGCGTCACTCACAGGAACAGGTTTAACTAAGTTTGTAAACAAGCAGGAAGGATGTATCTACACACTGTAAAACTTTCACACATGCAGAATGAAAACTGTATTTTTACAAAAATAGTGTGCATTTCTTTTGGTTCAAAATGGTTCAAATGGCTCTGAGCACTATGGGACTCAACATCTTAGGTCATAAGTCCCCTAGAACTTAGAACTACTTAAACCTAACTAACCTAAGGACATCACACACACCCATGCCCGAGGCAGGATTCGAACCTGCGACCGTAGCAGTCCCGCGGTTCCGGACTGCAGCGCCAGAACCGCTAGACCACCGCGGCCGGCATTTCTTTTGGAGCGACCCTCGTACATAGAGTGGAAAGTCAACGAACCTACCTGTCTCCACGAAGTTAAAAGAGAAAGTAACCAAATATGTAGCCAAAAGTGATATTTTCACAGGGAGTAAAATCACAATAGAATAATAATCACACATGCCCCGTAATGTCGCTTTTTAAAAAATTTGTTGGCCTTTGGCATTAACCATTTAGCCAGAGAAGTGAGTAACTACAGATTCTGTATGCAATATCATATATATATATAGCAGACGCATTAGAAATTACAGCAATTCCGGTTAAACTTCATGGTACAATTTGTACATTCACATATTCAACACAGAGCATATATCTCAACTTCTCATGCTGCATCCTTTGTGTCTGACTTATAACTGGATGTCCGCTTCTTGCAGAAACCGGACAATACTAATACAGCCCATAGTGAACAGCTGCTGAAACTCGTCCTTCAAAAGTGTAAGTTGGGAGATTCCTGCTCTGACAAAGGTCTTGAGAAACTTGCGACGTTGTCTGTCGTAGCGTGAACATCCCAGTATCACATGGTTGAGAACTGCTATCTCAGCAGGGTGGACTTCACAGTACGGAGACGACTGAACTTTCGTCCCATGAATATGTGAAGCAAAACAGCCGTGACCCAGCCGGACGTACAGGTAGCCTGATTTGGAAGAACCAGGTTTCTCGCGGAATACTCGGATGTTTTGTTATGTCGGGTTGTCGCTTGGGTACTGTACTTACAGCACCGGTGCAAACAGCCGAGGGGGGACTGGCCGCTACATGTCCGTGTGATAATACTACTTATGCCTACATACACTACTGGCCATTAAAATTGCTACACCAAGAAGAAATGCAGATACTAAACGGGTATTCATTGGACAAACATATTATAGTAGAACTAACATGTGATTACATTTCCACGCAAATTGGGTGCATAGATCCTGAGAAAACAGTTACCAGAACAACCACCTCTGGCCGTAATAATGGCCTTGATACGCCTGGGCATTGAGTGAAACAGAGCTTGGATGGCGTGTACAGGTACAGCTGCCCATGCAGCTTCAACACGGTACCACAGTTCATCAAGAGTAGTGACTGGCGTATTGTGACGAGCCAGTTGCTCGGCCACCATTGACCAGACGTTTTCAATTGGTGAGAGATCTGGAGAATGTGCTGGCCAGGGCAGCAGTCGAACGTTTTTTGTATCCAGAGAGGCCCGTACATGACCTGCAACATGCGGTCGTGCATTATCCTGCTGAAATGTAGGTTTTCGCAGGGATCGAATGAAGGGTGGAGCCACGGGTCGTAACACATCTGTAATGTAATGTCCACTGTTCAAAGTGCCGTCAATGCGAACAAGAGTTGACCGAGACGTTTAACCAATGGCACCCCATACCATCACGCCGGCTGATACGCTAGTATGGCGTATCACCCGGCGTGATGCTTCCAATGTGCGTTCATCGCGATGTCGCCAAACACGGATGCGACTATCATGATGCTGTGAACAGAACCTGGATTCATCCGAAAAAATGACGTTTTAGTATTCGTGCACTCAGGTTCGTCGTTGAGTACACCATCGCAGGCGCTCCTGTCTGTGATGCAGCGTCAAGGGTAACCGCAGCCACGGTCTCCGAGCTGATAGTCCATGCTGCTGCAAACGTCGTCGAACTGTTCGTGCAGATGGTTGTTGTCCTGCAAACGTCCCCATCTGTTGACTCAGGGTTCGAGACGTGGCGGCACGATCTGTTACAGCCATGCGGATAATGTGCCTGTAATCTCGACTGCTAGTTATACGAGGCCGTTGGGATCCAGCACGGCGTTCCGTATTACCCTCCTGAACCCACCGATTCCATATTCTGCTAATCGATCAACGCGAGCAGCAATGTCGCGATAGGATAAACCGCAATCGATATAGGCTATATCCGACCTCTATCAAAGTCGGAAACGTGACGATACGCATTTCTCCTCCTCACACGAGGCATGACAACAACGTTACATCAGGCAACGCTGGTCAACTGGTGTTTGTGTATGAGAAATCGGTTAGAAGCTTTCCTCATGTCAGCACGTTGTAGGTGTCGCCACCGGCGCCAACCTTGTGTGAATGCTCTGAAAAGCTAATCATTTGCATATCACAGCACCTTCTTCCTGTCGGTTAAATTTCGCGTCTGGAGCCGGTTATCTTCGAGTCGGTCAGTTGGTCAGCCGGGTCAGTGTGGGGCAGTCAGTGTCTGTCTGTCGTACGGAGTGCTAGTATGTGTTAGGCCGCCAGTCTGATCGAGTTTGTTCAGGCAATGGTCATTGGCGGTTGGATCGATCGATCGGTTGGTAGGTCGCGCACTGGGACACAAGATGACTGGTCCGTCTAGAGCTTCGGCGCATGTGAGGTCGCCACGTCAGTCCAGTGGGCCGCGCCGTATAGCGAGGGGTAGTGGCTTCGCGGCCGATACGAGAGCAACAGCAGTCAACCGACGACATCGGTCTGGCCGGTGTGAGCTGCGACGCCGTGAGGCGGGAGATCCGCGCGCCTTCCTGCGTCCGTTGAAGCGGCTGGCAGCGGACTGTTCGGGAGAGCGTTTTGGGGGTGCTGCGCCAGGTCTTCGCCAGAAATCGCAGTTTATTAGAAGTTAAGTAATTTATGATGTGTTGTTTCATATGCTTGTTAAATTCTACTTGTTTTCTTGGTCAGTCTCGCGTCCCCAGCTTGCTCGTCTGTCTCCCGTCTGTACTTGTTAGGCGGTTAGTGTCTGTCTGTCTGTCGGTCTGCCATACGTTAATAGCTGCCCCTGTCATGTTTGTCGGATTCGGTGTTAACGAATTTATTGCTTAAAGGGCGAATTCCTGAAATACGTTTTTATCTTACCTATCATCTTGAGAGGCGGTATATGTGTTATGTAGAGCATCTTTGGCTTACTTTGTATGTTTTACGTAAGACTGCATTTCATGGGTTTTTATTTAAATGGTCATTTTAGTGTATAAAATTGCCACCCCTCCACCGTAAGAGATTTGTTTTTTTTTTAAATCAAGTTACACCTTTGGTGGCAAGTTAATTTTTTAAATGTTAGTGTTTTGTACCATTTCCATCCCTCCTACGGGGTGCTTGTGTGAGTTGTTAAAATTTTTAGTTTAAAATAATCTGGTGTGTTGCAGATTTGCAGCAGTGTAGTCTTTCAGAGGTTGTTGTGAGCGGTCGTGACTACAGACGTGTCAAAAGGGAGCGGCAACGTTCTCAGCCCGAAAGCTCATGCTGTCAATATTCATTCTTTCTGCCTCTGAATAAAATTGTAACTTGATATTCGAGGATGCTTTCTGATTATAATTTTAAATCTGTTTAAAAAAAAGGGCTTTTAGGAATAAAATTTCCATCTGTAGAAGGGAATTTAATTTATTTTCATCAGTTACCCACTGGCAACTACTTCCACGCTCACGTAGTGCGATTAAATGTGTTAATGTTCTTGATGAATCGCTAGTAAATAAAGTAAATTCTTAAGAAAAGGTTTTGAAAGTAAATTCACGGTTCACTAATAAACATATACGAGGGTAATCCCAAAAGTAAGGTCTCCTTTTTTTTTTTTTTTGTAAGTACTAGACCAGTTTATTTCTACAATGGTTTACTTCAGTTTACAGCTTGAACATTTAGCTATTTTTCGACGTAATCAACATTTCTGCCGATGCATTTTTGTAGACGCTGTGGCAGTTTTCGTATGCCCATGTCATACCAGCTCGCCGCCATGCTGTTCAGAAAGTTATGAACCTCTTCTTTCACCTCGTCGTCGAGCTGAATCGCTTTCCGGCCAAATGTTCTTTTAACCTAGGGAACAGGTGATATTCACTGGGCGCCAAGTCAGGACTATAGGGTGGGTGGGTGATTATGTTCCACTGAAACTGTTGCAGGAGAGCAACTGTTTTGCCGAGCGATGTGTGGGCGAGCGTTGTCATGGAGAATGTGTACGCCCTTGCTCAACATTCCTCTTCTCCGGTTCTGAATTGCCCGTTTGAGTTTTTTTCAGAGTCTCACAGTACTTGTCAGCGTTAATTGTGGTCCCAGCGATTCAGATCCGACGACGAGGTCAAAGAAGAGATTCATAACTTTCTGAACAGCGTGGCGGCGTGCTGGTATGACATGGGCATACAAAAACTGCCACAGGGTCTACGAAAATGCATCAACAGAAATGGTGATTATGTCGAAAAATAGCTAAATGTTCAAGCGGTACACTGATGTAAACCAGTGTAGAAATAAACAGGTCTATGTACATACAAAAAAATCGGAGACCTTACTTTTGGGATTACCTTCGTACAACGAATTTTGCTTTTTGATGAACTGGAAACTCAAAAAGTTTTTTTTTTCATACCTTTTCATAGCTGTTCAGTATGCGCCCCTTCAGATGCACGGCATATGTCAATGCGGTATTCAAATTGTTCTCACACTGCAGCGAGTACGTCTTGAGTTACAGCTTCCACAGCTGCTGTAATGCGATGTCTCAGTTCATTCCTGTTGTTGGTAAAAGAGGCACATAAACCGATTCTTGTACAAACCCCCACAAGAAATAATCACATATAGTCAGGTCCGGTGAACTTGGAGGCCAGTAATGAAAGGCTGAATCATCTGGTCCAGTGCGACCGATCCTTCGTTCAGTAATCGTTCGATTTAATAATTTCCACACTTTCAGATGCCAGTGTGGCGGTGCCGCATTCTGTTGCTAAGTGAAGTCGTTCAAATCAGTCTCCAATTGTGGGAAAAGAAAGTTCTCCAGCATTTCGAGATATGTGCTTCCTGTAACAGCGTTCTCGGCAAAGAAAAATGGACCATACATCCTTTCCCGTTGAACTGCACAAAAGACATTAAATTTTGGAGGGTCACCCTCATGCTGCACAACTTCATCCGATTGTTCCGTACCCCACATTGTCACATTATGACGGTTCACCTTTCCATTTAAATGGAATGTTGTCGCATCTGTAGTTTTCTGCGAGCGGATCAGGATAGGAGGTAGACGATAAATCCAGTAATGAGGTGGCTCGTCCAACTCGAAGTCCTGGTGCTGGAAACCAAGCTGGAAATATTTTGCAGGTAAGGGAACTCGGCGGGATAAAGGACGTATACTTCTGATGAAATAACTGAGACGAAACACGAGGTAGGATAAGAGCACTGTCGGACCCTCAGAGGCACCAACACGTTGAATGTACGAGGGCAGTTCAATAAGTAATGCCACACATTTTTTTTCTGAAACAGGGGTTGTTTTATTCAGCATTGAAATACACCAGGTTATTCCCCAATCTTTTAGCTACACAACACTATTTTTCAACGTAATCTCCATTCAATGCTACGGCCTTACGCCACCTTGAAATGAGGGCCTGTATGCCTGCACGGTACCATTCCACTGGTCGATGTCGGAGCCAACGTCGTACTGCATCAATAACGTCTTCATCATCCGCGTAGTGCCTCCCACGGATTGCGTCCTTCAATGGGCCAAACATATGGAAATCCGACGGTGCGAGATCGGGGCTGTAGGGTGCATGAGGAAGAACAGTCCACTGAAGTTTTGTGAGCTCCTCTCGGGTGCGAAGACTTGTGTGAGGTCTTGCGTTGTCATGAAGAAGGAGAAGTTCGTTCAGATTTTTGTGCCTACAAACACGCTGAAGTCATTTCTTCAATTTCTGAAGAGTAGCACAATACACTTCAGAGTTGATCGTTTGACCATGGGGAAGGACATCGAACAGAATAACCCCTTCAGCGTCCCAGAAGACTGTAACCATGACTTTACCGGCTGAGGGTATGGCTTTAAACTTTTTCTTGGTAGGGGAGTGGGTGTGGCGCCACTCCATTGATTGCCGTTTTGTTTCAGGTTCGAAGTGAAGAACCCATGTTTCATCGCCTGTAACAATCTTTGACAAGAAATTGTCATCCTCAGCCACATGACGAGCAAGCAATTCCGCACAGATGGTTCTCCTTTGCTCTTTATGGTGTTCGGTTAGACAACGAGGGACCCAGCGGGAACAAACCTTTGAATATCCCAACTGGTGAACAATTGTGACAGCACTACCAACAGAGATGTCAAGTTGAGCACTGAGTTGTTTGATGGTGATCCGTCGATCATCTCGAACGAGTGTGTTCGCACGCTCCGCCATTGCAGGAGTCACAGCTGTGCACGGCCGGCCCGCACGCGGGAGATCAGACAGTCTTGCTTGACCTTGCGGCGATGATGACACACGCTTTGCCCAACGACTCACCGTGCTTTTGTCCACTGACAGATCACCGTAGACATTCTGCAAGCGCCTATGAATATCTGAGATGCCCTGGTTTTCCGCCAAAAGAAACTCGATCACTGCCCGTTGTTTGCAACGCACATCCGTTACAGACGCCATTTTAACAGCTCCGTACAGCGCTGCCACCTGTCGGAAGTCAATGAAACTGTACGAGACGAAGCGGGAATGTTTGACAATACTCCACAAGAAATTTCCGGTTTTTTCAACCAAAATTGGCCGAGAAAAAAAATGTGTTGCATTACTTATTGAACTGCCCTCGTAAGTTATGCAATCCTGCATGTATCCTGTGCAGCTACGTGCCACGAGAAACTAAGTCCCGTCCGGAGGGCAGAGTAACACAGGTCCAGCGTCTGAGGCAACTGTCGAAGGAATCCTCCGGCAACATCAGCGGCCCTACTTATATAGGCTAGTCTGATGCAATCCCCCGCAATCACGCGCGTCTCCCGTGTCCTGTCGTCCTTCCAGAACATTCTGTCGTAGCTGGTCACGTAGCTCCAGCGTCCATAAAAACGGAACCTCTCCTGCTTCCCAGCGCCCTGGCTGACCTTAGGTTGCTTTCCTACAGGTTCATCTTATGCAATCTTATGCATTTCTACTCACAGCCGCGACCCATTCGCGACAATGTTGCCTCGTCACTTAACACTAAGCATGGGAAAAAAAACTGTCATCCTCCATCTTGCCAAAAACGAAATTACAGAACTCTTCACGTTGTTGTTCGTCACTTTGACGAAGAGCTTGCAGTAGCTGAATTTTGTTTGGTTTGATGCGTAAACGTCGACGCAACACACGCCAGGCGGACATCGGAGGCGCGATGAGCCGTCGAGCTGCGCGGCGAACGTATTTCTGTGGGCTCCTTGTGAAACTATGGCCGATGAGTTCAACAATTGTGTCAGACACTCGGGGACAGCATGGAAATTTGCCTTTACACAAACAACCCGTTTCTCGGAATTGTTCATGCTATTACCTAATGCTCTGTGATGTAGGAGGATCCACGCCATATCTAGTACGAAAGTAACGCTGAAGAATTATCACTCACCCGCACTGCGCCAAACGTACACTCCTGGAAATGGAAAAAAGAACACATTGACACCGGTGTGTCAGACCCATCATACTTGCTCCGGACACTGCGAGAGGGCTGTACAATCAATGATCACACGCACGGCACAGCGGACACACCAGGACCCGCGGTGTTGGCCGTCGAATGGCGCTAGCTGCGCAGCATTTGTGCACCGCCGCCGTCAGTGTCAGCCAGTTTGCCGTGGCATACGGAGCTCCATCGCAGTCTTTAACACTGGTAGCATGCCGCGACAGCGTGGACGTGAACCGTATGTGCAGTTGACGGACTTTGAGCGAGGGCGTATAGTGGGCATGCGGGAGGCCGGGTGGACGTACCGCCGAATTGCTCAACACGTGGGGCGTGAGGTCTCCACAGTACATCGATGTTGTCGCCAGTGGTCGGCGGAAGGTGCACGTGCCCGTCGACCTGGGACCGGACCGCAGCGACGCACGGATGCACGCCAAGACCGTAGGATCCTACGCAGTGCCGTAGGGGATCGCACCGCCACTTCCCAGCAAATTAGGGACACTGTTGCTCCTGGGGTATCGGCGAGGACCATTCGCAACCGTCTCCATGAAGCTGGGCTACGGTCCCGCACACCGTTAGGCCGTCTTCCGCTCACGCCCCAACATCGTGCAGCCCGCCTCCAGTGGTGTCGCGACAGGCGTGAATGGAGGGACGAATGGAGACGTGTCGTCTTCAGCGATGAGAGTCGCTTCTGCCTTGGTGCCAATGATGGTCGTATGCTTGTTTGGCGCCGTGCAGGTGAGCGCCACAATCAGGACTGCATACGACCGAGGCACACAGGGCCAACACCCGGCATCATGGTGTGGGGAGCGATCTCCTACACTGGCTGTACACGACTGGTGATCGTCGAGGGGACACTGAATAGTGCACGGTACATCCAAACCGTCATCGAACCCATCGTTCTACCATTCCTAGACCGGCAAGGGAACTTGCTGTTCCAACAGGACAATGCACGTCCGCATGTATCCCGTGCCACCCAACGTGCTCTAGAAGGTGTAAGTCAACTACCCTGGCTAGCAAGATCTCCGGATCTGTCCCACATTGGGCATGTTTGGGACTGGATGAAGCGTCGTCTCACGTGGTCTGCACGTCCAGCACGAACGCTGGTCCAACTGAGGCGCCAGGTGGAAACGGCATGGCAAGCCGTTCCACAGGACTACATCCAGCATCTCTACGATCGTCTCCATGGGAGAATAGCAGCCTGCATTGCTGCGAAAGGTGGATATACACTGTACTAGTGCCGACATTGTGCATGCTCTGTTGCCTGTGTCTATGTGCCTGTGGTTCTGTCAGTGTGATCATGTGATGTATCTGACCCCAGGAATGTGTCAATAAAGTTTCCCCTTCCTGGGACAATGAATTCACGGTGTTCTTATTTCAATTTCCAGGAGTGTATAACACAAAACGCTTTCTGTTGTCCTAACACCATTTTCTCTACAACTGAAGTGGGCGCACACTGCTGCGACCTAGCGGGAACCATGTAAAGCCCGAGAGCTTGCTCTTTCCAACAGTATGTTGTTCACCCACATATCTCAGATAACATAATAGTTATGATTTTTTTTAAATCGGATGATTTTTTTTTGGTAGGCTCTGTACTATTGATGATGACTATCGGACCTAGTGCCCTAACTGCGACTTCATCCTCCTATTTGCACATGTATAATAGCTTATCTGAAAGATGTTGCTGTCCAGTTGACGGTGGTAGCGTCGGGCAGTGGACCGGCAGCAGGTGTTGAACCAGAAAGTGTTGCAGACTTAAGAACAGGGGAAAGACCATGAACAAGTAACATGGCGGCAGAAAGTTAACTAAAATGTTGTGTATATTGATCTTTGGAATGAATTGCAAAGTAGTGTTTGCAGAGTTGGACAGCGGCGATCCACAATGTCAGGTTTTCCGTGGTAATCCGCGGGCCTCCATGGGATTACTACACAACTGGCCATTAAAATTGCTACACCACGACCATGACGTGCTACTGACGCGAAGTTTAACCGACAGGAAAAAGGTGCTGTGATATGCAAAATAATTAGCTTTTCAGAGCATTCACACAAGGTTGGCGCCGGTGGCGACACCTACAGCATGCTGACATGAGGAAAGTTTCCAACCGATTTCTCATACACAAACAGCAGTAGACCGCCGTTGCCTGGTGAAACGTTGTTGTGATGCCTCGTGTTAGGAGGAGAAATGCGTACAATCACGTTTCCGACTTTGATAAAGGTCGGATTGTAGCCTGCCGCGATTGCGGTTTATCGTATCGCGACATTGCTGCTCGCGTTGGTCGAGATCCAATGACTGTTAGCAGAATATGGAATCGGTGGGTTCAGGAGGGTAATATGGAACGCCGTGCTGGATCCCAACGGCCTCGTATCACTAGCAGTCGAGATGACAGGCATCTTATCCGCATGGCTGTAACGGATCGTGCAGCCACGTCTCGATCCCTGGGTAAACAGACGAGCACGTTTGCAAGACAACAACCGTCTGCACGAACAGTTCGACGACGTTTGCAGCAGCAAGTACAATCAGCTCTGAGATCATGGCTGCGGTTACCCTTGACGCTGCATCACAGACAGGAGCGCCTGCGATGGTGTACTCAACGACGAACCTGGGTGCACGAATGGCAAAACGTCATTTTATCGGATGAATCCAGGTTCTGTTTGCAGCATCATGATGGTTCCAACCGTGTTTGGCGACATCGCGGTGAACGCACATTGGAAGCGTGTATTCGTCATCGCCATATTGGCTTATCACGCGGCGTGATGGTATAGGGTGCCATTGGTTACACGTCTCGGTCACCTCTTGTTCGCATTGACGGCACTTTAAACAGTGGACGTTAAATCTCAGATGTGTTACGACCCGTGACTCTGCCCTTCATTCGATCCCTGCGAAACCCTACATTTCAGCACTATAGTGCACGACCGCATGTTGGAGGTCCTGTACGGGCCTTTCTGGATACAGAAAATGTTCGACTGCTGACCTGGCCAGCACGTTCTCCAGATCTCTCACCAATTGAAAACGTCTGGTCAATGGAGGCCGAGCAACTGGCTCGTCACAATACACCAGTCCCTACTCTTCATGAACTGTGGTATCGTGTTGAAGCTGCGTGGGCAGCTGTACCTGTACAAGCCAGCCAAGCTCTGTTTGACTCGATGCCCAGGCGTATCAAGTCCGTTATTACGGGCAGAGGTGGTTGTTCTGCATTCCTTCTTGGTGTAGCAATTGTAATGGCCAGTAGTGTACTTTATGAAAATACACGCAAAAGCTGAATAAAAATTTGGTCTAGGCACTAGGAAGCTCTGATTTGTAAAGATAGCGGCAATACCTCAAAGAAAAAGGGAAAGTGTTGTTTGATTGTGATGGTGAATAGATTCGAACGCAAAGGGTTGTGTGTGCTGTGACGTCAGAGTACCATCGGCGTACGGTGTGCAGTTGGCTCACAGAGCAGACGGCGCGCGCGAAAGTAATTTCGGCGATGGCGGTTACCGTCTGCATCCTCTCGCGACGCGACGAGATTTCTACCTTGATTGTGCAAGTCTGGTTCCAAGGTGACGGAGGTCAGAAGGTGCTTCTAGCATTGCAGTTTTCACGAATGCTCTAAAAACCAAACGGCATCGAGGAGAGAGGGCTGGAGAGAGCGTCTCGGTTAGTTTTACTGCCCACGTGGTGTGCCTCCACGCGTAAAATTTTATCTCCGCAGCCGACCTTATAGGGAGTGGAGCCTGCGCTGGCCTCTCCTGTTGCTTTTTATACTGCGGGGCAGGGGCGACTACCAGGCACTTTGGTTGGCCGTCCTGAAGTGGCATCATAACAGCACACCGAGTAAGAAACGTCTCTCTCCGCGCCACCATCCCCACCAAGGCGATTTCTAGTCTACGGCTCTTTTTCTCCAAGGATCTATGCTATCCTGTGACTTTTTTTAATAATACGCTTGGTGGGTATCAAAATTATTCTAAGGTTACCACCTGTTGCTTCTGTACTTCAGCACCACATCTGTGGGTCCAGCATCCCGATCAAAATTTATTTTATACAAGAAATATGCTTGTTGAGTTTTCCAGCTTATTTAATACGCAGTTTCCCCCACTTCCCTTAGGACGACTTGCATGGAATTCCAAACTGCAGTGCTATCTCGTGGCGAGCTGTGGCGTTACGATCCTTGAAGTTACAACAACTACCATACAGAGGGTCACAGTGCTAAAGCAGGTGTCGCGGCCACGAATGTAACGGTATACGTCTGAGACTTTTCATTAAATGCCGGTGGAGTAGCGAGCCAACGACAAGTTTTTTGAGTCCTCCGTCATTTCTGAGCGGGAATTCACCGAATTCGATCCGAATATCGAGAAGACGTTCCTAGTCGCTCCTCCACGACAATGACCCAGCCCACAAAGTGAAGATCGTGTGTGAGTTTTTGGCCAGCAAACAGATGACAGTATAGGTTTACCCACCGTATTCGCCTGATTTGGCCCCACCAGACTTCAGGCTATTTTCAGAACTGAAGCTGGCAACGAAAGGACACAACTGCGATGCAATTGCGACATCCAAACGAAAAATACTGCAGTAATAAATGCACTTCCAAAAAAGGACTGTAGTGTCTACTTAAAAACATTTTTAAAACTTTATCTTCGTATTGATTCAGGGGGAGACTATATTTTGAGTAAAGACAGTGATTTTGTGTACGTCATCCATGACTTCTATGTTTCATCGCTGCAGTCCTAACTGAACTGGGACACACTTTACATGGACGCATTCTGTAGTGTTGGCAGAAGAACCAACACCGTGTTACTAGAGGAGGCCGAAATGTACGCGTTTTTGCTCACGCAGGCTGGCGTGAGGAGGGAAGAACTATACTGACGTGAGGTCTGGAACATGACAAGGAATTACAATTCAGAAAGCGGACGGAATTAGTTTGATACTTAACTTTAATCCATTAATGATGAACGTCGCTCTTGACGGTACATGATTCACAATATTATCTGTTCAGAATAGTAACTGAATATGGCGCCTTGTCAGGTCGTAGCAAATGACGTAGCTGAAGGCTATGCTAAACTGTCGTCTCTGCAAATGAGAGCGTATGTAGACAGTGAACCATTGCTAGCAAAGTCGGCTGTACAACTGGACGAGTGCTACGAGTCTCTCTAGACCTGCCGTGTGGCGGCGCTCGGTCTGCAATCACTGATAGTGGCGACACGCGAGTCCGACGTATACTAACGGACCGCGGCCGATTTAAAGGCTACCACCTACCAAGTGTGGTGTCTGGCGGTGACACCACACATTCGACTCGTGATTGCGTTCATCCGATTCGTAATTCCTAATCTGTTATTGGGTTTTATATCATTTGTATAATTAGGTAATTAGGCACTCATAAGTGCTGGACGAAACGTTCGGTAGCAAACAAGCTGTCTGCTACGCCTTTCCTGGGCCCGTGAACCCGTCATTGGACTGTTGATCACTAGAAACATGTTGCCTGGCCGCACGAGTCTCGTTTCAAATTACATCGAGCGGGTGCACGTGTACAGGTATGGAGACAACTCCATGAATCCATGGATCCTGCATGTCAGCAGGGGACTATTCAAGCTGATGGAGGCTCCGTAATGGTGTGCAGCGTATGCATTTGGAGTGACATGGGACCCCTGACACGTCTAGATATGACTATGACAAGTGACACGTTCGTAAGCATCCTGTCTGATCACCTGTATCAACTCAGGTCCGTTGTGCATTCCGACTGACTTAGGCAATTCCAGCAGGACAGTGCGACACCACACAGGTCCAGAATTGCTACAGAGTGGCTCCAGGAATACTCTTCTGAGTTTAAACACTTCTGCTGGCCACCAAACCCCCCCAGAGGTGAACATTATTGAGGATATCTGGGATACCTTGCAACGGGCTGTTCAGAAGAGATCTCCATCCCCTCGTACTCTTACTGATTTGTGGACAGCTCTGCAGGATTCATGGTGTCTGTTCGCTCCAGCACTACTTAAGACATTAGTAGAGGCCATGGTACGTCGTGTTGCGGCACTTCTGCGTGCTCGGAGGGCCCTACACAAAGTTAGACAGGTGCACCAGTTTCTTTGCTCTTCAGTGTACTATCAATAACAAAAGCGACCAATAATAATTTATGGAAGTGTTGCCAAGTACTCCTCAAATTGCAAAGAGCTGTGAGGTCGTCGTTCTATTTAAAATCTTCTGGATGTGCTTACCACATTGTAAATGCTTAGCATGCAGAGAGACGTTTACCCATCATGTTGTGATGATGATGATGTTTGATTTGTGGGGCCCTCAACTGCTCAGTCATCACCGCCCGTACGAAGTCCCAATTTTTTAACAGTCCAGTTTTATTCACAGTAGTGAGTGACGATGATGATGAAATGATGAAGGCAACACAAACACCCAGTCGCCAGGCTGAGAGCCGGTCGGGGTGGCCAAGCGGTTAAAGACGCTACAGTCTGGAACCGCGCGACTGCTTCGGTCGCAGGTTCGAATCCTGCCTCGGACATGGATGTGTGTGATGTCCTTAGGTTAGTTAGGTTTAAGTAGTTCTAAGTTCTAGGGGACTGATGACCTTAGAAGTTAAATCCCATAGTGCTCAGAGCCATTTGAACCATTTTTTAGCCAGGCTGAGAAAATCACCAAACCAGCCCACCAAACCAGCCGTGAATCGAACCCGGGACCCCTTGATCTAGAGGCAGCAACGCTAACCAATAGACCACTAGCTGCGGACTCTGTGTTGTAGATTTTAACTAATAATATGTCACAACTGACCATTACGAGAACATGTTGCCTGTATCTGACTGGGTTCATCATACCTTGCAGTCTAGCGTACGAACTCTGCATTGTTGCTATCTACCTGACATGCGCTCTGTTGCGGCTGTCGGTGCGCCGCTGCAGGCGGCAACGCAGCTCGTCCCTTTCGTTAGCTGGCAGCTACAAAGTAGTTTGAATAGCACTACAATGAGAATACTTTGTCATATGATAGTCAAAGATTACGCATTTAGAAGATTCAGTAAGGATTGCATACATTTGAATAGGTGCAAATACGGACGACAAACCCAAAAAAGTACATCATAAGACACATTAACCACAATTTTTTTATACTTAAATTTACTGGTAAATAATAAATACTTACCATTTGGAACTGTTGACTGTTTCTGACTCTACAGTCGAACCAAAAATATACTGCAGGAATTGTAGTAGGCGTGCGAAAAGTTCGCCAGTTACCACAGGGGTGAAGCTGGGTGCAGTGGCAGGTACCTTTGTCGCTCCAGGGTAAGGGTACTTGATAGGGGGAATGTTGTATTTTTTGTCTTCCAGTGCTGACAACTCATGGGTGAGTGTGCCTCATATCGATCAGCTGCTATGGTATGAATTTCGAAAGAAAGTAGCATGGATTCCTGAATGTTCATTATACAGACGGTCATCTTCCAATGCAGTAAATACCTGTAACAACGAATATGAAGTTAAGGTTGTTGTGATACAATGCACTCCACAGAAGAAAAATGGCATTCAAAACATTTAGTAGATATTTGTGATCGTGTCTCCTATTGCATAATGCATTTAAATATAAGTACCATTATTGTTACTAATCAATTAATCATCGTCCCTCAATGGCTACACAACAACACATCGTCAGGCAATTACAGCCTCACGACTGTAAGGTCGCTGGGGATGGCAGCAATCTGAAGCAGAAAACAGCCGGCACGGTGTGTTCCAGCCGGCCGGGATGGCCGAGCGGTTCTAGGCGCTACAGCCTGGAACCGCGCGACCGCCGCGTTCGCAGGTTCGAGTCCTGCCTCGGGCATGGATGTGTGTGATGTCCTTAGGTTAGTTAGGTTTAAGTAGTTCTAAGTCTAGGGGACTGATGACCTCAGAAGTTAAGTCCCATAGTGCTCTGAGCCATTTGAACCATTTGAAGTGTTCCGACTGATGCTGACTTTTAACGATCAATACTTGGTGGCCGGTGGCCAGTTTACGGCACCCTTGGTATAGTTATTCTATTGGGGGAACACAACGTACTAATTTATGTAGGTCGTCAATTAATAATACGATCGATACATTTTCTTTCTGAAGATGGCTCGACGATTCAGTGCCGAAACATTTCACGAGAAGAACAGATTGTTATCGTTGCATTCCCAGAACTACGAGAATCAATAAATAACAGTTGTACACAAATTACATTTTAAGAAAAACGTATTCGAAAAAGCTGGAAACATATGTACCGCCAACCATGCTCACTGACTGTTTATCTGTGTCGACTGTGGAAAGATTGTTTTGCATGTGGTGAAACAAATCAGTAATTCGCGCTGGTGGCAGCTGGAATAATATGAGCAGCAATAGGCCTAGCAATGAATAAGAAGACAGGATTGCGGTTAGGCCACTAGGAGCAGGATAGTGAACGTTTTATCGTAGCCACAATAGACGCGAATCGAACACTCTCCACAGTTTGAACGTCATGTTTTACCCGAGAGCTGGGGATAAATATTCTTCATTGAAGGACCAATTCGGGTCAAAGGACCACCATCTGGCTCAGAAAGCATTTACATCATACTACGCGATATAAAATCAATGGCGTCAAATAATGAAATCCGTGAATTCGTCACTGTTGTCAAATAGTAATATAAATTTCATCGTCAAACGTAAAAATGTGCCAAACAGTGCACTCATTCATATTACATAAACAGTCAGCACTAACGTGACGAACGGAGGCATACTACATATTGTAATAATGACGAATTCATGGATTTTCTTCTTTTACGCAATTTATCGTCAGGATGAACAAACGTCACGAGTTTTGCATAGTTTCCAACACGAATCGATTACAGAAGAGGAGCCTGGTGGAAATAAAAGAAAGTAACTTGTTGGTTCAGCATGAATAAAATTCAACAAGTAACTGCAAATACAGTAAATACACTTGGTTTTCACGTTACGCCAAAATGCTCGTTCGTTTTCTCTGGCAGCTATTCGCACTAATGATTTTGATCACCAATATACATATGCAATGAAGTACAGGTTCATATTGGGACGTTTATTTTGGAAGGGCTGTAAGTCAATTTCTAGTCTATAGTGGTGCCGCCCCTAACATGATTCTCTGCGAAGAGCAAATGAGATTGAGTGGCCGCTCTCTCAGCCTCAACTGTCTACAAATTACGGTATCAGCGAAACACTAGCGTACGATGTATCGGTAATGAACAGTTGCGTGTGACCCTTTAAAGAGAGAGCTTTTAGAGCAAATGAGATATCCCATAATTTGTGGTTAATTTAGTAAAGGTCAGTGTATTAAAAGAGTAGTCTCGCGCATTTGAAAACGACTTCCGTCCCACGACGAGAAACAGGGAAAGCAGCGTTGCCAGTTGAAGTAAGTATAAATACGCGCGCTGCTCCACGGCGAGAAAAACATTTTTCACTGCCGCCGTGAGCGTGTTAAATATGAGTGCAACTAGTGTTACTAATCAATTAATCACCTCCTCACGCTGACAACACAACAAAACTTCGTCAGGTAATTACAGGGACATAACTTTGTGTCGCTGAGGGTGGCAGCAGTCCGGAACAGTGAACAGTCGACACAATGTGTTCCGAATGGTTCCGACTTTTAACAATCAGTACTTAGAGGCCAGCAGTCAGCGTATTGCGCCTTTACTACGGCTAGCCTATTGGGGGTTTATAAGATACTACGTTAGGTACGTTACCAATTATAAGATCAGCATACAGGGTGTTTCAGAAGTGATAGTTAATATTCAGGGGTATGACAGGAACGACCATTGGAAACAAAAAAGTGAAGTAATCATGAGCTGTAAAACGCATACCTTAAGAGCCATGAGCAATTCTTGATGTTCGATACTATGAAGCAAATCTTGTTGTGGACTGGCAAGACAGCCAATCCACTAGGAGGAAGCCGAAAGGCACGCGTTTAAGCTCACGCAGGCTAGCGTGAGGTCTGGAACAGGTCAGGGAAATGAGACTAGCAAAAATAGTACGTAGCTGCTGGAATTCTTAACTTTAATCCATAATTGGTGAACATCGCTCTTGACAGTACATGTTTTACAGCATCAATAGTAACTGGTAATGGCGCCTTGCTAGGTCGTAGCAAATGACGTAGCTGAAGGCTATGCTATCGTCTCGGCAAATGAGAGTGTAATTTGTCAGTGAACCATCGCTGGCAAAGCCGGCTTTACAACTGGGGCGAGTGCTAGGAAGACTCTAGACCTGCCGTGTGGCGGCGCTTGGTCTGCAATCACTGATAGTGGCGACACGCGGGTCCGACGTATACTAACGGACCGCGACCGATTTAAAGGCTACCACCTAGCAAGTGTGGTGTCTGACGGTGACACCACAAATCTTTTCTACTGAAAGCAGTTTGCATCCATATTTTGGGAAGTGGTAGTAGGTACCAAAACAGAAATCTATGATGTGCTCTAAAAAGTGCATACGTTAATAACTGTGAGGACTTGTTCATCTTCTCTACTTTGGAACACAACTCTTCTAATGAGCAAGTGTTCTTTTAATGTATGCATATTACAGCACATGTTTACTGGGCACTTTTTCTTGTTTTGGTCCCCATACTACGACTTCCCAAATTATGGAAAGCAACCGCTTTACACCCCATGTTTACTTAACTTTTTTGTTTCGAACGATGATTCCTGTCATATTCCTGAATACTGACCATCACTTCTGAAACACCCTGTACCTGAGGCCCGAGGTGACTCCGACGATGTCGGTACTGGCCTCCGAGCGAAAAAGGTTTGACGACCACTGACCCAGTGTAACGAGAAACCTGATACATCCAACCAGGCGACACGTTTCCATTGATCCATTTTCAAAAATCGATGTTTTAAGCACCTTCTTGATTCCCATTGTTGAAGAGCAATTCGGAGATGGCGATTGAATCTTTCGGCACGATCAAGCACCCGTTTATAATGCACGGCCTGTGGCGGAGTGGTTACTGCCTGCACAGATGCCCAACCTTAGGGATGTTTTGGAACGCCGACATCGTGCCAGGCCTTACCGACCGACATCGATACCTCTCCTCAGTGCAGCACTCCGTGAAGAATGGTCTGCCATTTCCCAAGAAACCTTGCAGCACCTGACTGAATGTATGCCTGCGAGAGTGGAAGCTGTCATGAAGGCTAAGTGTGGGCCAGCACCATATTGAATTCCAACATTACCGATGGAGAACGCCACGGCCTTGTAAGTCATTTTCAGCCAGGTGTCTGGATACTTTTGATCACATACTGTAGTAATTGACATCATGACAGAACAGTAACTGTGTAATTGCTGCTACGTTACTGACTGTAGGGCCACTGCAATCGTAACTGACGATATTGTGTGGGTCATTCACAGTAATAGGCAGGTGCCGTCTGCTGCAGGGCTCCATGTTAAACAATGTGCGCTGAAACTCTGTGCTGCGAAGCACTTGTTCCTGCACAGCGCTGCCCTCTGTCGTTAGGTCAGCCACAGAAGGCCGCCTGTCCTACTCAACGGGAATTCCGGGTGTCCGGACTCCTCCTTCTGGGAACAGGTGTGGACGTCCGACACCTTGTCACCTACTCGTAGTTTCAGCATCCTTTAATCACTTTCCATACAAGCTCACGACAGTAACACGTCGACAACAACCAACGTCCCCGTTTCAGAGGTGCTTCAGGCCCTGGACCATACAAATCTGCTCTTTGTCAGTGTCGCTCGTCATTACATTTCCGGCTCCTATCGTCGCTATAATGAGTCCCAATTCGACACCGCCCCGTTTATACAAGGTATCAAAGGGTTCAAATGGCTCTAAGCACTATGGGACTTAACATCTGAGGTCATCAGTCCCCTAGACTTAGAACTACACTACTGCCCATAAAAACTGCTACACCAAGAAGAAATGCAGATGATAAATGGGTATTCATTGGACAAATATATTATACTAGAACTGACACGTGATTACATTTTCACGCAATCTGGCTGCATAGATCCTGAGAAATCAGTACCCAGAACAACCACCTCTGGCCGTAATAACGGCCTTGATACGCCTGGGCAGTCAGTTAAACAGAGCTTGGAGGGCGTGTACAGGTACAGCTGCCCATGCAGCTTCAACACGATACCACAGTTCATCAAGAGTAGTGACTGGCGTATTGTGACGAGCCAGTTGCTCGGCCACCATTGACCAGACGTTTCCAATTGGTGAGAGATCTGGAGAATGTGCTGGCCAGGGCAGCAGTCGAACATTTTCTGTATCCAGAAAGGCCCGTACAGGACCTGCAGCCGGCCAGTGTGGCCGTGCGGTTCTAAGCGCGTCAGTTTGGAACCGCGTGACCGCTACGGTCGCAGGTTCGTATCCTGCCTCGGGCATGGATGTGTGTGATGTCCTTAGGTTAGTTAGGTTTAAGTAGTTCTAAGTTCTAGGGGACTGATGACCTCAGTAGTTAAGTCCCATAGTGCTCAGAGGCATTTGAACCATTTGAACAGGACCTGCAACATGCGGTCGAGCATAATCCTGCTGAAATGTAGGGATTCGCAGGGATCGAATGATGGGTAGAGCCACGGGTCGTAACACATCTGAAATGTAACGTCCACTGCTCACAGTGCCGTTAATGCGAACAAGAGGCGACCGAGACGTGTAACTAATGGCACCCCATACCATCACGCCGGGTGATATGCCCGTATGGCGATGACGAATATACGCTTTCAATGTGCGTTCACCGCGATGTCGCCAAACACGGATGCGACCATCATGATGCTGTAAACAGAACCTGGATTCATCCGAAAAAATGACGTTTTGCCTTTCGTGCACCCACGTTCGTCGTTGAGTACACCAACGCAGGCGCTCTGTGATGCAGCGTCAAGGGTAACCGCAGCCATGGTCTCCTAGCTGACAGTCTATGCTGCTGCAAACGTCGTCGAACTGTTTCTGCAGATGGTTGTTGTCTTGCAAACGTCCCCATCTGTTGACTCAGGGATCGAGACGTGGCTGCACGATCCGTTAGAGCCATGCGGATAAAATGCCTACCATTTCGACTGCTAGTGATACGAGGCCGTTGGAATCCAGCACGGCGTTTCGTATTACCCTCCTGAACCCACCGATTCCATATTCTGCTAACAGTCATTGGATCTCGACCAACGAGAGCAGCCATGTCGCGATACGATAATCCGCAATCGCGATACGCTACAATCCGACCTTTATCCAAGTTGTAAACGTGATGGAACAGATTTCTCCTCCTTACACGAACCATCACAACAACGTTTCACCAGGCAACGCCAGTCAACTGTTTTTTGTGTATGAGAAATCGCTTGGAAACTTTCCTCGTGTCAGCATGTTGTAGGCGTCGCCACCGGCGCCAGCCTTGTGTGAATGCTCTGAAAAGCTAATAATTTGCATATCACAGCATCTTCTTCCTGTCGGTTAAATTTCGCATCTGTAGCACATCATCTTCGTGGTGTCGCAATTTTAATGGCCAATAGTGTATTTAAACCTAACTAACCTAATGACATCATACACATCCATGCCCGAGGCAGGATTTGAACTTGCGACCGTAGCAGCAGCGCGGTTCCGGACTGAAGCGCTTAGAACCGCTCGGTCACAGCGGCCGGCTACAGGGTATTCCACCTAACTCTGCCATCTTACATATTTCGGAAAAGAAACAAAATTTGGAAAATACAGTTGGGCAGGGACGCACCTATGTCCGGGGCTCACGGAATGGGGAGGGATGCACAGTCCCTACAAGCACGGGTTCCAACCTTTCTGAGCCCTTTAACCCAACGTATAATCAGATATTGACTGGTACCCCTTCCCCTCCCTTCTCCACCAGTACCCCTCTCCCTAGTGACATGTCTGTACGCACTGTACACATTGGTATTACATTAATCTACGCTCAACAGATACACTCATAAACGTCAAGTGTTACAATAATAGTACAAGTTACAGAACTGGACTCTTATTGGTCTTCTGGGCCATAACGAACTTCCATAACTTTATTGTGCTTATTTAAGGATTGTTGAACATCTCACCTTTCAATTTTGTGTTAGTAGTTGCGAGAAGTAGTCTCCTATTTGGAACAGTTGATAACTGAATTTAAAGATTCTTCCTGCTGCTAGAATCTCATCACAGCATGGTTTTATAATAAATGTAACAATTAATATATTTTGCCAATCACCTTAAGAAACAGTTGATAGTTCCATAGTAATGCAGCAGTCATATGTCATTTATTGAAATTTATCCAACATTATTTCTATCATAGGGATACGTGCTGCGTTATCGACATTACTTGAAATTAACGTTAACCGCAAATGAGAGCGCTTTAATAATTTTTGCTTTTATTTTGCAACTTGTTTAGAAGTTAATTTGTTCATCTTTTGTAGAGATCAAGATTTTGGGGCACTGGGATTGCGAGACAAAATCGTATGCCCAAAAATCGCCCCTTCCAAAGAAGAAGGAAGTAGAGACAGATGAAAGAGACACTATTCATTCTGGCATACCAAGAGAAAAATGATTTGCTGCTGCGTAAATGGCATGAAACTCCATTATTTCTGCAGCATCAAATGCAACTAGTATGAACCCAGTAACTAATGTTAAAAGATATTCTCAGTAGTCAAGGAAATTCGTCGAACATCTGCGAACCTTAAACTTAACAGAATACAGCAAGTTCATAGGTGGAACTGATCGACTGGATCAAAATAAATCGGTACCGGGAAAATATCTGTAACAGAAAATGGTACTGGACTCTTCTCAGTTACTTCATGGGTATGACTGTACACAAAGCGTGGATGTTCTAGTGGAAGAAGGGAAAGACAGTCTCTCACGTAAGTTTTCAAAAAGGAATTGACCATTTTCATTTGAACAAGTCTGCAACATTGTAAGGCGTCTGGATTTTATGGACCTTACACGAGCTTAGTCCATACAGACAGATCCTCAGAAAACTATATTATCAACAAAAAGCAATTGCAGTAATCTCATGTACCGAAAACTAACAAAACAATATCTACCAATATAAGGACAGGGGCATGCATACATAAACTCTCCTCCCGAACAGGCCATTAAGGCTCAAAGGTACCGACCGGCCACCGTGTCATCCTCAACCCACAGGCGTCAATGGATGCGGATACAGAGGGGCATGTGGTCAGCACACCGCTCTCCCGGCCGTATGTCAGTTTACGAGACCGGAGCCGCCACTTCTTAGTCAAGCAGCTCCTCAGTTTCCTTCACAAGGGCTGAGTGCACCCCACTTGCCAACAGCGCTCAGCGAAACGGATGGTCACCCATCCAAGTGCTAGCCCAGCCTGACAGCGCTTAACTTCGGTAATCCGACGGGAACCGGTGTCACCACTGCGGCAAGGCCATTGGCTATGCATACGTAAGTTAAAGTGAAACGCATTTTGGAGACGAACCTAGCAGATGGTTAATGGCATTGGAAAACCCCACTTAATAAAAGAACGCCGAGCTCCAGCGCAGAAAGGGATAATTCCAGAACAGTACATTATACCTTTTAACGTAAATACAGCCAGGACTGAGGGTAACTGGCTGCAGGGCTTTAACATGGCTAGCGGCAATCCGGGTTAGAAAAATAAAAATCACCTCTAACAAGATGGAAGTTGGCTGACGCCATATTGAGCGATGCAAACGCGACATGGTGGGGAGATCTCCATTATATAAAAGCATTTTGAGAACTAAAAATTTCTAGATCTCTCTTGTCTCGTGGCGGACTGCACAAGAGTGTGGAAAATAGCGTGGGCCTTGAGAGCCTTGCATCTGCGAGGTGTGGACGATATGCTTCACGTATCATGGTGACAGATAGCAAAGAGGTAGTTAAGTGTTCCTGCGGGAATTTTTGTGGACAATGAAATTGTGCATGTCTCTCCAACCCTTTGCGAGTGTGCAGTAGCCAGTATTTTGACTAGGAAAATATTAACATTCTACGGAACGCAGGAAAGTTGAGACTGAGTGAACTCAGTCAAGGCAAGGAATTAGTGTTTCAGATCCAGCATGGAGACAACGCCGGTGCAGATCCCTAATGGTGAAGTACCATAGAGCAGATTAATATCTATATAGAATGTCTGTGTAGCACTCTGGGCTTGAGGAGACAGTTCAGATGCATCCATTTGAATACTACTCAACAGTAGTATTCAATGAACTGTGGATGAAGCCCGACCAACAGGCATTACATGCGTTGATCAAAATTGACAGTGGATTGAGAATGGCTAGTTTCTAGATGAAATCTGGATCTGCCAATAAAATTTAAAAAGGTCGACTGATAGCTCAAATCCATTATTTACAAGTTATTCCTTCTTTGTTTTTAACTACTACAAATTTCGTTATTGATTTGTATGTGTCATAGGTGAGAAATAACTGCAAAACATAACAATGTGGAAATGTTGAACACATATACTATATTCACTAAAAGCGGTCAGTTGTAATATTGTAAATACATTTTTAGTGCCAGGAAGCATATATACATATTCTTCAGAGCAGACGCACAGACAAGCTCCATCTGCATCTCCCAACATTTATATGCTCTCTGGATCACGCTTCTCTGAAATCTTTTCAGCATAACTGGAACCACAGCTGCGAGAGAAATACGGAAGCGCTCTAGCAGTTCTGTCGCTTCCATCGGCGGAACAGAATAAACGTAACAGAGATCAGTAATTACCTGTGCGTCTGTGCAATGGGTTGTTATCCACCTTCTGACGTAATGTACTAAAAAATGTAATGGAAATGAAAATGGTAAGCATGACAGTTGGTACTAGTCGATAGAACCAATGGCAGGAGAGTACACTAGATACTGGGTCAGAATGTAATTCATGAAGTAGTGCGAAAAAAATCACTTAGACGATGTTGGTATGTGATTTACATGATTGCATGGGAACTGCCTTAGTTTTTTTAAAATTTAAATTTTTGTCGGAAGGCTTAAAAGAAAATGGAAAACACGTCTTTAAAAGTGAAGCAATAAAAAATATTGTGCTCTCATTTCTGTGTTGGTATTAAAAGACTGCATGCAATAAAACTGCTATATTTGCTGTGTAGTGATTAAGAGGCCAGATACCATATGATGCAGCCTAAAATTAGAAAATTAAAATAATAATTACCCCTAGACGTGGAACTGAAATCTAACTCCAGTACTGAAAAATGGGGTGAATAGAAACAAATTTCAATTTTAAAAGAAAAACTGATAATTTTAAAAATAAGTATGAAAATCAAAATTAAATGGAATTATAGGTCTTGTGCCCAACTTGAAACTTATAATTAAATTTGGGGGACCTAGCTCACCCACTTTTAAGATAAAAATTAAAACTATGTGTTCCTATTCATCCCACAGGGAGGGTTAAATAGAAAAATCAGTATTGATCTTATTATTTTTTATTTATTGATCTTTGGGGTGAATAGGGACATGAAAAAAAAAATGATTTTGATCTAGGAGAATTAGGAACAAAATTTATATGGTTGAAAAAAAGGTGAATTCTAAAGAAAAACTGAAAATATTGCATTAAAAGTTTTCGGAATAAAAATTATTAAATTCTAATTACTCGGTTGTAACATTAAATTAACGTACTTTTTTGGTTGTTAGTGTATGAAGTCACTGACATTATGTTTAAAAATTATGTCTTCGAATCTAAAATTCATAGCCCCAGAAGTAACGAAGAGCTTTCGAACAATTTCTCCTTGACTAAAAAATGATGCCTCATCTGCTATAATAAAAGTGTTTGATCGGTTCAAATGGCTCTGAGCACTATGGGACTTAACTTCTGAGGTCATCAGTCCCCTAGAACTTAGAACTACTTAAACTTAACTAACCTAAGGACATCACACACATCCATGCCCGAGGCAGGATTGGAACCTGCGACCGTTGCGGTCGCGCGGTTCCAGACTGTAGAGCCTAGAACCGCTCGGCCAATCCGGCCGGCATTTAATCGGTCTTGTTATTTGTGGAAAACATGAATATAATTTTTGACTTTGTACTGTGTCAAAATATTTGACGTGTGGTGTATGGTGGCTTTATTTTACAACTTACAAACCTCGTTTACATCCAAGACGACATAAGTAAGCCCCTTCAACGGCAGAAAAGACAGGTTCGTGCTCGTTCATGAAAAACTTGTATGTGACTGACATCGTCTAGTACACTTGATGTCTTGTATAATGTCTAAATGTTGGGTGACTGGGGAACAGGCAGAGCTGTGAAACTCGTGGTAGAACGGAAGGACACAGGAAGCTCACGCATTCCTTCGGACAATAGGATGGCAGAGCCGCTTCCGGCGCTAATCCCAGCACCCGTCCGTGATCCGGCATGCAGGTGTGAGAAAACGGCCTGGTCAGCCAAAAACACATGGCAGCAGATATTCACGTACTTTCCTACGGACATAGAAAGAACTTCCAGAAACTTCGATCTGGATTCTAAACTGCGATTGGTCGGCTTTCAGAAACGAGCGCCTTCTGGAAAGATGATTTGCCTCCCAAATTTAAGGGGGAGAAAAGACGTTGAGCAGCGAATAGAGAAGTAAAAATGGAGTCGTTGCGGGGTCGTGGAGCAGGAGAGTCGTATTGGAAGCCCACGGCAGTCGACGGACGTCTTTGGCTGTACTTTTGGTGAAGTACAATTTTGCTATTATCTCGATGAGACGAGAAGTTCTGCGGTTGTAGCTTTTGATCATTACGGTGATCTTGCTTATGCATTGGTGTGTAGGAAAGTGGATTTACATTGGTGAATCACGAGTTCCACTCCGTTTTGCACTGAAGTTTCACACTGCTCATTGAGATAGTAGTTCTTTCTTGCTATTTAGTACAACCTAATTATTGTTTGATTTTACCTGTAGCCGTTGAGCATGAAAATGCGAGAGGGAGCTAACTCAGACAGAGATGGAACTGAGATATTTTGAGTTTATTGCGATTCATTGATGTTTTAAAATCTTTCTTTTATTGAGCGGAAGAGTAAGAGTCGTTACTAATTATTCATATGTAGTGACATAATAAATACATTTCTGGCCATTAAAATTGCTACACCAAGGACAAATGCAGATGATAAACGGGTATTCATTGGAGAAATATATTACACTAGAACTATATTATACTAGAACTGACATGTGATTACATTTTCACGCAATTTGGGTGCATAGATCCTGAGAAATCAGTACACAGAACAACCACCTCTGGCCGTAATAACGGCCCTGATACGCCTGGGCATTGAGTCAAATAGAGCTTGGATGCCGTGTACAGGTACAGCTACCCATGCAGCTTCAACACGATACCACAGTTCATGAAGAGTAGTGACTGGCGTATTGTGACGAGCCAGTTGCTCGGTCACCATTGACCAGTTCAATTGGAGAGAGATCTGGAGAATGTGCTGGCCAGGACAGCAGTCGAACATTTTCTGTATCCAGAAAGGCCCGTACAGGACCTGCAACATGCGGTCGTGCATTATCCTGCTGAAATGTAGAGTTTCGCAAGGATCGAATGAAGGGTAGAACAACAGGTCGGAACACATCTGAAATGTAACGTGCACTGTTCAAAGTGCCGTCATTGCGAACTATGTGACCGAGACGTGTAACCAATGGCACCCCATACCATCACGCCGGGTGATACGCCAGTACGGCGATGACGAATACACGCTTCCAATGTGCGTTCACCGCGATGTCGCCAAACACGGATGCGACCATCATGATGATGGAAACAGAACCTGGATTCATCCGAAAAAATGACGTTTAGCGATTCGTGCACCCAGGTTCGTCATTGCTAGTAGCGCCTCTATGAGGATCAAAATCAGGTTTGCTTTTAAATAAACGCTGTAACGCTCATGAGCATTAGTTGCCTTTGGGATTGGACGTGGCCAGTTGATGTTAGTCAAGAATGCCTTTAAGGCGACAAAGACGGCATTATCAACACCTCACTCAGTTCGACCGTGGTCGTGTAATAGGACTACGACTAGCTGGATGTTCCTCCTGCTCAAAAATGGCTCTGAGCACTATGGGACTTAACATCTATGGTCATCAGTCCCCTAGAACTTAGAACTACGTAAACCTAACTAACCTAAGGACATCACACAACACCCAGCCATCACGAGGCAGAGAAAATCTCTGACCCCGCCGGGAATCGAACCCGGGAACCCGGGCGCGGGAAGCGAGAACGCTACCGCACGACCACGAGATGCGGGCGTTCCTCCTGCGATATAGCAGAAAGACTTGGCAGCAATGTAGTCACTGTACAAGATTGCTGGCAGCGGTGGTTACGAGAATGTAAGGTCGCAAGAAGAGGCCGGCCGAAGTGGCCGTGCGGTTAAAGGCGCTGCAGTCTGGAACCGCAAGACCGCTACGGTCGCAGGTTCGAATCCTGCCTCGGGCATGGATGTTTGTGATGTCCTTAGGTTAGTTAGGTTTAACTAGTTCTAAGTTCTAGGGGACTAATGACCTCAGCAGTTGAGTCCCATAGTGCTCAGAGCCATTTGAACCATTCGCAAGAAGACCGGGCTCCGGACGGCCACTTTGCTCTATCGAGAGAGAAGACCATTGTGTTCGGCATACGGCTCTGGCTCATCGTACTGCATCTGCAGCAGCAACTTGAGCAGCTGTTGGCACCACAGTGTCACAACGAACTGTTACCTTGTCAATTGTTGGTGGTTTGATTCTGAGTAACGAGAACATCAGGGAAATTTCAAACCTTACAAACCTACCCAAGTCAACTGTTGGTGATGTGATTATGAGTAACGAGTGCATCAGGGACATTTTAACCATTATAAACATGCCCAATTCAACTGTTGGTGGTGTGATTCTGAGTAACGTGTACATCAGGGACATTTCAACCCTTACATAGCTGCCCAATTCAACTGTTGGTGGTGTGATTCTGAGTAACGTGTACATCAAGAACATTTCAACCCTTATATACCGGTCCAACTCAACTGTTGGTGGTGTGATTCTGTATACATCAGGGACATTTTAAACCTTACAAACCTGCCCCAGTCAACTGTTGTTGTGTGATTCTGAGTAATGCATACACCAAGGACATTTCAATCGTTATAAACCTGCGCGAGTCAACTGTTGGTGGTGTGATTATGAGTAATGCGTACATCAAGGTCATCTCACCCCTTATAAACCTGCCCAAGTGAACTATTGGTCTGTTACCTAAGAACAGCCCCGAGCCAGACACCCTGTTCTACTGACCCCCAACCATTGCCATTTGTGACTTCAGTGGTGTCAAACGGAAACTTGTTGGAGGGCAAGGTCGACGTCTGTTGTGTTTTCTGTTGAAGGTAGTTTCTGCCACGATACCAGCGATGGCCGTGTGCTGGTTAGAAGGAGGGCCTGCAACCAAACTGTCTGCATGCTAGACACACTGGATCTACGCCTGGAGTTATGGTCTGGGGTACGATTTCGTATAACAGCAGGAGCACTCTCTTGGTTATCCTACGCACCGTGACTGCAAAATTGTCCGTCAGTCTGGTGATACGACTTACTGTGCTGCCATTCATGAACAGCATTTCAGGGAGTGTTTCCCAACACGATAATGTCGCCCACATACCACTGTTGTAACCCAACATGCTCTACAGAGTGTCGACATGTCGCCTCGGCCTGCTCAGCCACCAGATCCGTCTCCAGTGGAGCACATATGGGAGGACATCATCGGACGAGAACTCCAGCGTCATCCGCAAGCAGCATTAAGGCAAATTCACCCTGGCAGTCACCTCACGTCCCGTCCCGTCGAAACATTCTGCAATGCATTTCAAATGTCGGCATCCATACTGGCCGCCCGTTCGCGTCACGTTATATCACGGCACCGTCGAGGTTTCCCTGGAGGAAAGTTTTGACGGCTGACGTCATCCATCCGTTGCTGATCTCGTGACCCACAACCTCACTTCCTCCCGATTCATGGCCATGCGCAGATCTCCACATTTCGTTTCGTCGTGGTTTTCGTGGTTGATATCAATTGTTTGTTTTCCGTCATTTGTTATAAATTGTTTCGTTTAGTTATTTCTTTAATTAAAATTTATAGCAAATGACGACAGAGTAATTGAAGCAGCGGGGCAGCAGTCACAATTGTACGTCGTGAGCGTACTGAAGTACTTGCCCTCTACTACATTTATAAAGTGGATTTTTATGCATACCGCCATGTTTGTTGCAGGCTTATTTATTGTTAAGCAGTTCTCCGGATTGTGTGTGGAACAGTTTAGCAAGCGTCAGTGGTCAATATTTACGTGGTTTCACTACCTAATACCAGTACAAATGGGGAACTTCAAGTATTAAAAGCCAAATACAAGACGTAAAGAAAACCTATAAATCTTGAAGGGAAAGGTATTGAGGGAAATATGGCTATTGCACAAAAATTTTCACTGAACTAGCAACTAAAGTCAACCTCAAAACAAACAAAATCTTCATGGGATGTGATATCAGTTTGTAACAAGTAGGCCTACTCCTTTTCGTAATTCCTGGTTCAGTTTGACGTAAGATATGAAAAAACTGATGCTTCGACTTCCCAAAATTTAAACGCAGATTCCACTTCCTCAAGCTCCTAGCATAATGTTTGGAACTCCCCTCTGTACCACGTAATGACATTGTTTTCGGACCCACGTACTTTCTTTATGCTGTTTTGCACTTCTGTCTGCATTCTCTAATATACAAACTATCCCCACAATAAATGCCATTTTCGTACAAATGTGAACCTGTGCATCCACGTATAAAAGCTACCGCTTGTGTACGTACACTTCACGAGTAGAAACAGTTGAAAATCATCTAGCAAAGATGGCAGTTCCCGCGAAAAGAACAGTTGAAGAGAGCAATGCGAGTTGAGATCACGTGACTTGAATTGACATGACATGCCGTGACATGATGGACAATGTGTGTACGCCGTGACGTGACGGTGCCGTGACGTACAGTGTGAATTGGCCTTTAACCGTCCCTATATTGACCTACCAAGTGAAACAGGCATGGAACTCAATCCCAAAAAATGGCATGCACGTTTGCATGCTTGCATTTAAACCAGTTATTAATGGACCAGCATTCCATATTTGCATTGGCTTATCTGGCGCTTATGGAGGGCGGGGGGGGGGGGGGTGGTAGGACGTCAAACGAGCCGACTTGGAGCAGGATAGACACCACAGGACATTTTAATTTCCCCTGTCTATACTTTTACAAATGAATTCATAAACCTTTGTTAGCGTGACCAGGAAGGATTCAGGATTCACAGTCACAGCAGTGGAAGTTCAAAAACATAACAAAATAAATGTTTTTTACATGTGAAATTTCATCAATTTTTCACTTACTATTGGCTGTATTTGTTGCTTTTCTTAATAAGTAAAAGAGATTCTTCGACGAATTTTGCACAGCATACAAACATACTTACAGGTGTATGAAACTCTAGAATTTATTTAATTAATGAAAAATGAATGCGCTGTTACATTTTAGACTTCATGCTTAGAAAAAAAATTCAAATTTTTTAGTTAATTATCTCAGTTTTACCACAGTTTTTAATAGATTTGGAAAATTCTAGAGTTTTGCATTAAGGAGTTTCTGTTTAATAAGCATACCAAGTCTGAAATTAATAGGTTATTTATTTTGGATGTTACATGTACCTAAGTACAGAAATTTGTGTTTTCGGAAAAAGGCCGTTCAAATTTCTTCTTGTATTTGACATTCGTTTAGAACTGTCCAGCACCATAAGCATAAATCAGTTTTCTTCCTTTTCACATTCCTGTGATGCACTCTTCTTGATTTTATCACCTCCAAAAACGATTTATCTGCTTTCACTACATGCACTCTGACTACTGCATACAAAGCTTTGATGTAGTTCACTCCAGGTTTAATTCTCATTTTCTCTAAAACATATTTCCTGCTTTGCACACTATTATTAAAGCATGAAACTGCATCATAAACACCAACAGCAAGTGCATTTCTTCCCACAAAAATGGTTTTTGGCAATTTTTTCCATACACATTGGAAACGTTCGTTTGGGTTTTGGGTACCACCATGAAAAATAAGTTTCATTTGCAAGGTCCCTGAATACAGGCTTGATGGTTTCCATTACAGCCGTTGGTAGAGAATTCCAGTGATGATATACTTCACCACGAGCAGTTGACCTTTGGTTGCAGTCTTGAACCACTGGTGTAACATTTGTTGTAGCACCCCTTTTTGTGTATCTGTTTCCCTGGTGACGTTGTTTGCGGTTGAAGCAACGAATTCTAGGCTTCTTGTGCGATAATATGCCACAAATGAACACAAAACAACACAGCCAAATGAAAATAGTTTCGAAATTCACAACACCACTCTGCAAGCCTTACAAGACAGAGAACAATCAGAAACTATCGGTATCAATAGTCCTTTGTTTCATGTACGACAATATCTGGCGCAAATATAAACATTCGAATTCTATAGAGCGAAATACACTTACGCATGATAGAAGATTGCTGTGCAAAGGGTGTGGCGCTGCATCTTGGTACACTTAAGATCAAATAACGTGCCTTACAATCTCTCAAATATATATGTTTTACACATCAAACTATTCAAGAAGATGTGAACTACAAAATAGGCGTATTTTTGAAAAATAGATTTTTTTTTTAATTTTTGACGTCCTACCCTTGGCAGCTTGGCAGAGGGGAGCGGGGAGAGGAACAGGAGAGAAAGGAGATTAGTAGTTAAACTGTGATCTTGCAATGTTAATCACTTAAATATATAACCTAGAAAAATGCATTCCCATCATTTCATTACATTAATTATTTTTCGGTGTTACGATTTTTTCCGTCAGTGTGTAATGTCTAAATATGTCAATAACTCATTTTTAACAATACGTGGATTGCTCCCTCTCGCAAAGTGGTGCACAATTTGGACACAAAGAAAAGAGTTTTTATCGCTGCTAACATTCCATGCGCAGAGAGATAAGCAAAGCCTTTTCAGTACATACAAAACATGCATTTTTATATCGTCGCTGATATCGCAGAATTAAACTGTTACTCTCTTTTCTTCCTCCTTATAGTTTCCATCGCTCACGGCCAGATGGCACTCACGTCGTTTTGGGAATCGTCCCTTAGTCAATAGCGTATAACAAGTTTTTTGCGACATTAAAACAACAAAAATTAACTTTTACTGTCTTACATCTACATGTACATCTACGTGATTCCTCTGTAATACACAACTAATTATTTGGCAGAGGGTATATCGTACCACCTTCAAGTTATTTCTCTAGCGTTTCACTCTCGAACAGCGTGCGGCAAAAATTTTATTACGAGTATCACTTTTCCCTATGTAGGTGGGAGCCACAAAATGTTTTCATATTCTGAGGACAAAGTTGGTGACTGACATTTCATGAGAAAATTCCGCCGCAACGAAAATTGCCTTTGCTTTAATGATCGCCGCCACAATTCGTGCATCATATCTGTGGCACCCTCTTCTCTATTTCGGGGTAATAAAAAACGAGCCGTCCATCCTTGAACTTTTTCGATGTCCTCCGTCAACCCTATCTGATGCAGATCCCACACCGCACAGCAATACTCCTGAAGAAGGCGGGTAAGCGTACTGTAAGCAATCTTTTTAGTAAACCTGTTACATTTTGTAATTGTTCTACCAATAAATCGTAGTCTTTGGTTTGCTTTCCCCAGAGCATTATCTGTGTGAGCTTTTCAATTTATGTTATACGTAACTGTAATCCCTAAACATTTAGTTGAGTTTAGAGCCTTTAGTTTTGTGTGCTTTATTCTCTAACCGAAATTTAGAGGATTCCGTTTAGTGCTTATGTGGACGACCTCACACTTTTAATCTTTTAGAGTCAATTGCCACTTTTCTCACCGTACAGATGTCTTCTCTAAATCGTTTTGCTATTTGTTTTGATCATTTGATGATTTTATAAGACGGTAAATGACAGCTTCGTCTGCAAACAATCACTCAGGCTGTCTCCTAGGTCGTTTATGTAGGACAGGAACAGCAGAGGGCCTATAACACTTCCTCGTGGAACACCAGATATTACTTCTGTTTTACTCGTTGATTTTCCCTCACTTACTGCGAACTTCGACCTTTCTGAAAGAAATTCACGAATCCAGTCGCACAACTGAAGGATTCTCCATAGGCGCGCAATTTGATTAGAAGTCACTTGTGAGGAACGGTGTGAAAAGCCCTCTGGAAATCAATTTGACATTCCCTGTCGACAGCACTCATTGCTTCGTTAGAATAAAGACCTACTTGAGTTTCAAAAGAACTATATTTTCTGAATCCGTGTTGACTGTTTGTCAATAAGTTGTAACTTCCCCACAAAAATATTCGAATGACAATACTTAATAAAAAATGGAGCCAAGTGTAACCTCCCGCAAAAATGTTAATGACAAAGACAATTAAACAAAAATTAGCAATCTGACCCAAGTATAAGTTCGCATAAAATAATGAAACGTGATCCCATGGCAATGAAACTACAGTGATAATCAAAAATCAATTTAACCGAAATGTCGGTCTTTGGCCCTGTGCAAAAATCAGAACTAATTTCTTACCTCAGTATGACTGCATGTCAAAATTCTGCTCTTATTCTGCGCCACAGCTTACAGCAGATGCATCGCAATAACTAATTTTTTTTTGAAGTTAATTGAAATTTTTGTTTAAAGGAAATGGAAGGAAATCGAATGATTCTTTGTTAAAAATTGCTTTGAAATCAGATTATTATTGGGGCGATTCTTGAAAGTTAATTACAATGAATGTACATTAGATTATCTGATGAGCGCAAAGCTGCATGAATACTTATTTAATAAAAATATACCTCATCCTGAATCTCGACCATTGCGGTGCCGACGCCCGGCCGACTGCTCTGGGCTACCACTACCGACAGACTGACTGCTCGCTACTGCGAGTCGAGCGCAACTGCACTAACTACATGCTCTCTGGTCAGAGATTCTGTGGCTCGCCATCGCTGCCGCACAACATACGTGTTTCATAACCCTCCACTGGGGGGGCAAAAATTTGGCAGCGATGGTGAGTCATTTGGACTTGCCAATCGCGGCAAAATTTTTCCTTTAATTAATTAACATTTACAATTTACAAAATATTTAGATGTAGTACATGAATTAAATGTTGTGCACATGCACCTAGTACAAAACACTTCAGACAAGACAAAATATAAGTACAAAACATATTAGTAAATCAGAAAAATGTATATACAAATTATTTGACAGATAACAAAGTGCACACGCACTGTAAGATTCTATAGCATTTTTTTTTTTTTGAACAAAATCATGTTGGCAAGGGACATGAGTGCACATGCACTACAGTGGAGAACATATCATCAAAAGACGAAATGTATATACAATGAGTAACAAATGACATAAATCATAAAAAGTATACAGAATGAACACAAATCATATCGAAAATTGAGAAGAGTGCACAGGCACTGGAGTTCAGTTGAAAACATATTCACATAAGTGCACATGCACTGAAAACTTTGGAACATTTTTATAACAAATAAACGCAAGGGTAGAAAAATCATCAAATCACAAAAAGTATATACAATATAGATGACAAGAGTGCACACATACTGCACTTCAGAACAAATCGAAAATGTCTTTAGTATTTTCACAACAAATAAACAATGGCAGAAAATCATGTCGACAAGTGACACAAGTGTACTCGCACTGGAGTTCAACAAATCGAAAAAAAATGTATAGGCCATGAACATAAATGATGTTAGCTAAAGTGATTTTCACTATTAGGATAGGAAAGGAAAAGATTGCATCATGGTTGTAGCACTTTAGTTTGCACACAGCTGCACTGAAAGTCCATATCTTTCCACAGAATCACAACACTAAGTGATACAATCTGCAGTTCCGTTCCCAGAAGAATTTATCAGCGTATCAAGACACTGAAACGTCGTAGTAATATTCCATGCTATCATTTGGCAGTATGCCAGGTACACCAAACAGTGGGACCATAATAACGTCTTCATCGCTGACGGTGGTGGACAGCATGTCGTGTCAACACCACGCTCTTAAATGGCACACCAACGTAGAATTAGTGCAAAAACCAAATATAGTGCTCCATGATAATGAGGATGGACAAGACAAATGGATGTTACAGTAATTCCAGGTAGTTAGGTCAGAAGGTGAAGGACATTAACTAAGTCTTGATTAGTGATTACATAAGTAGTTTGCGGTATCCATAGCCTAGTTATTGAACATTTCTGTACCATTTATGTAGTATTACAGAAAAATGTTCATTAATTGTTTTACAGACAACATTGTCATTGCTCATTTCAATACCGTAATCAGTAGCATTCATTTCCTATTTACAAAACAATGAATAGCATTCATTTTCTAAATACAAAGCATTATTAATCATTGGTCATTTATACAGTAATCATCTCAATACAGTAATCACTAGCATTCTTTTCCCAGTTACAAAGCATAATTAGTAGCATTCGTTTCCTTATTACAAAGCATAATCAGTAGGATTCATTTCCTAGTTACATAGCGTAATTAGTAGCATTACAAAACATAATCAGTAACATTCATTTCCTATTTACAAAACAATGAATAGCATTCATTTTCTAAATACAAAGCATTATTAATCATTGGTCATTTTAATACAGTAATCAGTAGCATTCTTTTCCCAGTTACAAAGCATAATTAGTAGCATTCAATTCCTTGTTACAAAGCGTAATTAGTAGCATTACAAAACATAATCAGTAGCATTCATTTCCTAATTACAAAGCATAATTAATTAATATTCATTTCAATACAGTAATCAGTAGCAATCATTTTTCAGGTGACATTATTCATAGCTGATCAGCATTACACAGAATTCTCTTAAACTGCTATCATTATTTGGGACTGGTAATACATTTTTGTTAGCAATGCATTGCGTTGGGATCGATAATTAATTGCTCAGGCATAACAATATTTGCTTTTGACCTATTGCTGCAAATGAGGATAGGTAACGTCATTCGTCATGAGTCAGCTGTAGCAAGGTTATGAAACAAGGCAGTATATGTGATCACATTTATAAATTACAGACACAAATGGGTAAAAATAAAAATGCAAGTATTAGAACGGTATAATAAGTAACAGGTTTAGTAAGTATCATGAAAAGCTTCTGCTGAAAAATACAAAATGGATTATTAAGCTGAAAGAAGAAACGCAGACTATGCTGAAAGGTAGTGAACTTCGAATTAACAGGTAGTGAAATGTGTATAAAAAATGTGTTCCATAGCTGTCCTTTCCAAAATCTTCAGTCATCCTACTATGCAATATAACACCTGCTGTCAAAGCAAACTGCAACAAATACTTCAATAACTACATAGCATAAATACATAAACTTCAACATTATCCTCAGCTGTAAAGAAAAAACTTCATTATCCATATCATCATAACTCCATCATTATCATCATCACCTGTAAAGAAAAAACTTCATTATTCATAGTAGCATATTCTTCATCATTATTCTTCATCAGCATTCATTATCACCTGCAAAAATCACTTCATTATTCATCACACAACTATTCTTTATCTCTAGCATATTATATCACTTAAAACTAAGATGTGTAGTTCTGTCTGACAGCTTGCATCAATCGCCTTGTATTCTGAAAGAAAAAATTAGTTAAGACTGCTATTCTGCGATGTGTATAGTATATTCTTGTTAATGCTTGTTAATTCTGATCCATTTACTCGTCCTCATAAGGTTTTGTATCTTCTTTCATCTATTCCGTAGTTGAAATTCCCATTTCTGTTTAATTTATTTCCTTTACGCATCATTCTTTCTGAAACTGATGAACAAAGATTAATGTCTTGTATTTAAATCATATACCCATTAGATAATGATTGGTTAATGGTGACACAATTAAGCATACAGCATAACATGACAGCAAACGTAATATGTCAAAAGCATAGACAGTGTTCAAAGGCAAAAACGTACAGAAAATATCACAATGCAGCAGCAAAAAAAAGAAAAATGTAAAACAGTCACGATGTTGAGATATCATAGGGCAAAATGTCAAAGTCAACTGGTGTGTTATACCTTCATTATTTCACAGTGCATACAAACAAAACTTGAAAACAATCATACATACAAAAAAAATGGAAAATGTGCACGGTCTAATGTGTAACGACAAGAAGAGCGACCTGCTAACCTTACCTTGCCGGGCACTTGCCAAGAAAAAATACGATAATCATCAATAATTGTTCACATAAATATCTGGAAAATGTATTACAGTGTGATAAATCATAAAGTATGTTCATTCAATAAACGGTTTAACATTGGAGATATGGTGATTGCCTTTCGATTTTCTGGTTCTCAAAGTTTCGACGTGTACAACATTGGGGTGAGGAATGCTGCGAATCCGATATGGACCTGCGTATAGAAGTTCAAATTTACTGCACTTACCTTTTAATTTGCTGGATAAATAGTGTGTACGTACTAATATCTTCTGTCCAACGTGAAAGTCTCGGCGTCTACAAACCTGTTTTTGCTGTCTTCTCCGGCGCTCTGCGGCACGTTTGATGTTGTTCAGCGCAATGTCAATTATTTCGTGGTGTCGTAATCGACGAGATGTAGGAAATGTTACTAATTCTTTAATTTTGTTTAGTGGTTCAACGTTTTTCAGTATTACAGACGGAGATAGCATAGTGGATTCATTTGGAATGGAATTAATTACATCTTGGAATGAGTGTATGTGTGTGTCCCAATTAACATGTCTTTTGTGGCAGTATATTCTACACAGTTTACCAATTTCCTTCATTATTCGTTCACAAGGGTTCGAAGAAGCGTGGTACTTGGATATATAAATCGGAGAAATGTTTCTAGCTCGTAACATGCGTGTCCATATAGCAGAACGAAATTGTGATCCATTGTCAGAAATTACTTTCTTCACATGCCCTACATGAAATAGAAAATGCTTTACAAATGCTTTCGAAACAGTTTTAGCAGTAGCTTTGCGTAACGGAGTGAAAGTAACAAATTTTGAAGTGAGTTCAACAGCGACAAAGATGTAGCAAAAACCTCTGTTAGTTCTCGGAATTGGACCAAAAATGTCTACTGCGGCCATATGTCTTAATTTAACAGGTACAATGGGATATAATGGAGGAATGTGTGAAGTGGTGTCAGACTTAGCTTTCTGGCTAATTTTACATGACGCTAAAACTCGTCGTATACGTTTTTCCATATTTGTAAAATAACAATTCTGTCTCAGTATAAGAAAACATTTTCTGGCTCCATAATGTGCGTAACTTAAATGCGTGTACCATATTAATTTGTTAATCAGTTCGTCAGGAATGCATAATAACCAATTGTTGCTGTCAGGATGAGAGCGGCGAAACAGAATGTCATTGCGTACATTGTAGTGGTTCCTAATCGTAACATTATTCTTATCTTGCCAAAGGTGTTTAATTTCTTTCCACACATTGTCTTTGCTTTGCTCTCGTGCTATGTCCTGTAATGACGAGGAAATAAAATTTTCAAATGCTACTTGCTGAATGTACATGACACTGAAATTTGCTTTGCAGAAGTTGGTTGCTACGTCTTGCTGAGAGAACGGGATAATGCGTCTGCTATTACATTTTGTGTGCCGGGAATGTAAACAATCGTAAAATTAAATTCCTGTAAATACAGTTTCCATCTGCTTAATCTATCATGAGTAAATTTAGCCGAAAGTAAGAATTGTATCGCTCTGTGGTCTGTATAAATGGTGGTATGTCTGCCATAAAGAAAGTGCCGAAATCTCGTAAAAGCCCAAACAACACATAATGTTTCCAATTCTGTGACGGAATAATTTCGTTCAGCAGGTGACAAAATGCGGCTTGCAAATGCGATGTTTTTAATTACTGTAGAGCCATCTTCTTCAATTTCCTGAAAAATGTGTACGCCTAAAGCTGTGTTGGAACTGTCGGTGGCAATGGAAAAATTTCTGGTAAGATCTGGGTGCGATAAAAGTGGAGCATTCAACAAAGCATGTTTCAGGTTCACGAATTCAGAGTGTGCTTGCTTATCCCATGACCAAATAGTGTTTTTACCTGTTAATTGGCATAATCTAGGCGTGTCGAAAGCAGAGTGATGAATAAATTTACGAAAAAAGTTAATTAAGCCCAAAAAACTGCGTAATTGTTTCTTCGCCGTTGTTGTTGTTGTTGTTGTGGTCTTCAGTCCTGAGACTGGTTTGATGCAGCTCTCCATGCTACTCTATCCTGTGCAAGCTTCTTCATCTCCCAGTACCTACTGCAACCTACATCCTTCTGAATCTGCTTAGTGTATGCATCTCTTGGTCTCCCCCTACGATTTTTACCCTCCACGCTGCCCTCCAATACTAAATTGGTGATCCCTTGATGCCTCAGAACATGTCCTACCAACCGATCCCTTCTTCTGGTCAAGTTGTGCCACAAACTCCTCTTCTCCCCAATCCTATTCAGTACCTCCTCATTAGTTATGTGATCTACCCATCTAATCTTCAGCATTCTTCTGTAGCACCACATTTCGAAAGCTTCTATTCTCTTCTTGTCCAAACTATTTATCGTCCATGTTTCACTTCCATACATGGCTACACTCCATACAAATACTTTCAGAAAAGACTTCCTGACACTTAAATCTATACTCGATGTTAACAAATTTCTCTTCTTCAGAAACGCTTTCCTTGCCATTGCCAGTCTACATTTTATATCCTCTCTACTTCGTCCATCATCAGTTATTTTGCTCCCCAAATAGCAAAACTCCTTTACTACTTTAAGTGTCTCATTTCCTAATCTAATACCTTCAACATCACCCGACTTAATTCGACTACATTCCATTATCCTCGTTTTGCTTTTGTTGATGTTCATCTTATACCCTCCTTTCAAGACACTGTCCATTCCGTTCAACTGCTCTTCCAAGTCCTTTGCTGTCTCTGACAGAATTACAATGTCATCGGCGAACCTCAAAGTTTTTATTTCTTCTCCATGGATTTTAATACCTACTCCGAATTTTTCTTTTGTTTCCTTTACTGCTTGCTCAATATACAGATTGAATAACATCGGGGAGAGGCTACAACCCTGTCTTACTCCCTTCCCAACCACTGCTTCCCTTTCATGCCCCTCGACTCTTATAACCGCCATCTGGTTTCTGTACAAATTGTAAATAGCCTTTCGCTCCCTGTATTTTACCCCTGCCACCTTTAGAATTTGAAAGAGAGTATTCCAGTCAACATTGTCAAAAGCTTTCTCTAAGTCTACAAATGCTAGAAACGTAGGTTTGCCTTTCCTTAATCTTTCTTCTAAGATAAGTCGTAAGGTCAGTATTGCCTCACGTGTTCCAGTATTTCTACGGAATCCAAACTGATCTTCCCCGAGGTCGGCTTCTACTAGTTTTTCCATTCGTCTGTAAAGAATTCGTGTTAGTATTTTGCAGCTGTGGCTTATTAAACTGATTGTCCGGTAATTCTCACATCTGTCAACACCTGCTTTCTTTGGAATTGGAATTATTATATTCTTCTTGAAGTCTGAGGGTATTTCGCCTGTTTCATACATCTTGCTTACCAGATGGTAGAGTTTCGTCAGGGCTGGCTCTCCCAAAGCCGTCAGTAGTTCCAATGGAATGTTGTCTACTCCGGGGGCCTTGTTTCGACTCAGGTCTTTCAGTGCTCTGTCAAATTCTTCACGCAGTATCGTATCTCCTATTTCATCTTCATCTACATCCTCTTCCATTTCCATAATATTGTCCTCAAGTACATGGCCCTTGTATAGACCCTCTATATACTCCTTCCACCTTTCTGCTTTCCCTTCTTTGCTTAGAACTGGGTTTCCATCTGAGCTCTTGATGTTCATACAAGTGGTTCTCTTATCTCCAAAGGTCTCTTTAATTTTCCTGTAGGCAGTATCTATCTTACCCCTAGTGAGATAAGCCTCTACATCCTTACATTTGTCCTCTAGCCATCCCTGCTTAGCCATTTTGCACTTCCTGACGATCTCATTTTTGAGACGTTTGTATTCCTTTTTGCCTGCTTCATTTACTGCATTTTTATATTTTCTCCTTTCATCAATTAAATTCAATATTTCTTCTGTTACCCAAGGATTTCTACTAGCCCTCGTCTTTTTACCTACTTGATCCTCTGCTGCCTTCACTACTTCATCCCTCAAAGCTACCCATTCTTCTTCTACTGTATTTCTTTCCCCCATTCCCGTCAATTGTTCCCTTATACTCTCCCTGAAACTCTGTACAACCTCTGGTTCTTTCAGTTTATCCAGGTCCCATCTCCTTAAATTCCCACCTTTTTCCAGTTTCTTCAGTTTTAATCTACAGGTCATAACCAATAGATTGTGGTCAGAGTCCACATCTGCCCCTGGAAATGTCTTACAATTTAAAACCTGGTTCCTAAATCTCTGTCTTACCATTATATGATCTATCTGATACCTTTTAGTATATCCAGGGTTCTTCCATGTATACAACCTTCTATCATGATTCTTAAACCAAGTATTAGCTATGATTAAGTTGTGCTCTGTGCAAAATTCTACCAGGCGGCTTCCTCTTTCATTTCTTAGCCCCAATCCATATTCACCTACTACGTTTCCTTCTCTCCCTTTGCCTACACTCGAATTCCAGTCACCCATGACTATTAAATTTTCGTCTCCCTTCACTATCTGAATAATTTCTTTTATTTCATCATACATTTCTTCAATTTCTTCGTCATCTGCAGAGCTAGTTGGCATATAAACTTGTACTACTGTAGTAGGTGTGGGCTTCGTATCTATCTTGGCCACAATAATGCGTTCACTAAGCTGTTTGTAGTAGCTTACCCGCGTTCCTATTTTCCTATTCATTATTAAACCTACTCCTGCATTACCCCTATTTGACTTTGTGTTTATAACCCTGTAATCACCTGACCAGAAGTCTTGTTCCTCCTGCCACCGAACTTCACTAATTCCCACTATATCTAACTTTAACCTATCCATTTCCCTTTTCAAATTTTCTAACCTACCTGCCCGATTAAGGGACCTGACATTCCACGCTCCGATCCGTAGAACGCCAGTTTTCTTTCTCCTGATAACGACATCCTCTTGAGTAGTCCCCGCCCGGAGATCCGAATGGGGGACTATTTTACCTCCGGAATATTTTACCCAAGAGGACGCCATCATCATTTAATCATACAGTAAAGCTGCATGCCCTCGGGAAAAATTACGGCCGTAGTTTCCCCTTGCTTTCAGCCGTTCGCAGTACCAGCACAGCAAGGTCGTTTTGGTTATTGTTACAAGGCCAGATCAGTCAATCATCCAGACTGTTGCCCTTGCAACTACTGAAAAGGCTGCTGCCCCTCTTCAGGAACCACACGTTTGTCTGGCCTCTCAACAGATACCCCTCCGTTGTGGTTGTACCTACGGTACGGCTATCTGTATCGCTGAGGCACGCAAGCCTCCCCACCAACGGCAAGGTCCATGGTTCATGGTTCGTCGTAGGAACAGTAATGTCACGTAGAGCTTGAAGTTTTTCCGGATCAGGCGCAATGCCTTCTGCTGAAATTACGTGTCCAAGAAATTTTATAGAAGTTTTACCAAAATGCGATTTACTGAGGTTAACTGTGAGTCCTTGTGCATGGAAAGTTTGCAATAGTCGTTCTAAAATCAGATTATGTTCAGACCAGTTAGCTTCTGCAATAAGAATGTCGTCTACGTACGTCGTAATTCTGTCTTTAAGTTCTGTCGGAAGTATTGTGTTCAAACCGCGAATAAAAGCAGCAGAAGAAATAGTTAAGCCGAACGGTAATTTACAAAATTGATAACAGTCGCCGAAACAGAGAAAAGCTGTATATTTTCTGCAATTTGGATGAAGTTGAATTTGCCAAAATCCCGATTTTAAATCTAGTGTAGAATAAATAGCAGTACCGTGAAATTTCTGTAGAAGTTCCTCTAAAGTCTGTGGTCGATCTGTTTCATTAATAATAATGTCATTAATGTGACGTGAATCAAGTACAAGGCGAAGTGAGCCATCCTTTTTCTTAACAATATGTAGCGGGTTTATGTACGGACTAACTGCTGGTTCTATAATTCCTTGATCGAGCATATCCTGCAATTCTTTTTTAACTTGTTCTCTATGAATATACGGAATAGGATAATGCTTTGCTTTAAATGTGTCGTGCTGTTTGACTTGAAATCCATACATAAAGCCGGACATAGTACCAGGAATGTTGTCGAAAACTGGAGCTTGCTGCAAAAGAATTTTGTGTAATTGCGTGCGTTCGTCGTCTGTATTTGCACTGCTTTGTTTAACTTTATCTGAAATCATCTGCATTACGTCGTAGTCAGCTTCGTCTGGAGTATTATAGTTATGTACGTACGTGTCTGTGAACAATGCGGAATTACAGTCTATGTTACGTGTTGCGGAAATGACCTCTGTGCAGTTAATTGTTTGTTCTTCCGCAGATAAAGAATGCTGAAACTCTAAAGCTAATTGTACATTTTCGTCCTTCAACATTAAATAAGAATTTTGAAAATCAACCACTGCGTCGTGTTGTACGAGAAAGTTAGTACCTAGAATAACGTCTGTTGTCAATAAAGGAACAATCCAAAAATTTGAGTGAAAAGTATGACCTCCAATACAAAATGACAAATGTGTCTGTAATTTAACGTCTACACCTTTACTCGATACCGCTCCTTTCACTTTCGTTTTGCCTAAAGGTAATGTGGGATAGGTGTTCTCTTTGTTACACTCGTTAAAAGTTTCTTCATTAATAACCGACATAGGTGAGCCAGAATCAATTACTGCTGAAAATTTCGATGAACCAATTTTAATTTCGATGACAGGATGTGAAATGGTTTTCTGAACAACTGGTCTTTCCTGTAAAAGAGTGTCTCTGATATCGTCAAAAGTAATTACATTCTCGTGAACAACATTTTGCGTGTCAAAACTAGTGCTTGTATTATTGGAAGATGCGACCTGTACAGTATCTAGTCAGATTCTATCTGACGTGTTATTATTATCAGGAGGATGTTGTGGCATTTCTACTATTTGAACAGTTCTATTACTTCTTCCAGACGTGTTACGCTCTGGATGATACCTACTGTCGGGTTCATTCACGAGAATATGTTGTTGCTGATCATTTTGCTGTTGGTACGACCGACTGTTGTTAAACGTACGCTGATAATTGTGTTCATTGTTTTTACGTCTGTCGTGATAGTCATTCCTATACGGTGCATTGCGATAGGAATTGAAATACTGTCTTCTCTGTACGTAGTTATTTTCTTGCTCCCGTGCGTTAATATTTGTTGGACCTGGGACTATACGTGCATGCGGCGAAACATTAAAGCCTGGTTGACCTTGTGCATTCCATTGTTGGTTAGGTATTCTAACCGCTTGACTTTCATGATGTTGTGGTGGAAAACGTCTATTGTTACTAAAATGTGGTTCCTGTTGTTCATAATTTTGATGATACCGATAATTAGAATTTTGTTTGCTACCAAAGTTCTGGTGGTTGTCGTTTCTAAAGCGTCTATTACTTCTACTATTGAAATTACGTCCCTGATCATAATTACTGTAAGTTTGTTGACCTTGGTTATTATACGAAAAGTTTTTGTTTACAAAAGAATAATCAGATTGCTGCACTTCTAAAAGCTGCAGCAGATCTCTGAATGCCGAAATGTTTTCTTTTTGCTGACCCGTTAGGAGTGACACTCTTAATGACCGTGGTAATTTAGAGATACATAATTGTATAAGTGCAGATTCACTATAAGGTTCACTTAGGTACTGGTTTTGTTGCACCATGTGCTCAAAAAATTGCGTTACACTCGGAAAGTTGGAATTCTCATAATTTGGTAAGCTAATTAATTGATCTTTTATTCCGCGCTGTGTCGTTTTCGACCAATACGCTGACAGAAAAGCATTCTGAAATTCCTCTACCGAGTAACACTGTCTCGCGATCGGTCTCATACGAGTTGCCGGTTCGCCTTCCAAAAAACTGCAAATAAATTCAAGTTTATGCGTAACGGGCCAAGTCGGTGGAAAAGCAAAGCTAAACTGTTGTATCCAATCTAGCGGGTGAATCTGTGTTCTGTCGTTTTTAAATATTTTAAACTTTCTCACTGACAGAAAATGTTTGTAATCGAAATTGTCGTCTCTGTGTGATGGAACAGGTTCATGGTTGTAAGAGAATCTGTTGAACTGTGATTGTTCGGAATCAAAGTCGGGTGCTCTTTGTAGCTTACCCAAATTGCACGCGTTGCGCGAATCTGACAAATGTTCGCAAAGTGGCGTCTGCTGTGATGCGTTATTAACCGAAATATTTTTCATCTCTGTTACTTCCTGCTGTAAACTTGACAGTTTTCTACGCAACGTGTTATTAGACGAATCGATTTCATTAATTGTCTGCTGTAAATTTTGAAATTCAGTTGTTTGACTAAATGAAACCGGTGAAATGTCGTCTGATTTGCTGTCATTAGTACTTTCAATAGCATCAATACGACTGGCCAATTCATCATATTTTTCAGTCAGTATTTTTGCCTGATCATCGTTTTTAGAATCAGTGGCATTAATCTGTTTTTGCAACTTACGTGTAATTTCGTTCAGTTTTTTAACGTCAGCTTTGACGACATCGGAATCCTGTGTTATTTCTAATTCTTCAAATCTCTCTGTCACTGTCTGAATATCTGCTGTATGCGTATCTGTTTTTGATTTAAGATCAGAAATTTCATCGCGTAATTCCGCGTTCAACTGTTCGATGGTATTAATTTTATCGGACATTGTAGCAATATTGTTGTCTACGTATGTTTTTGCTTTCGCAAACATCTTACGTTTGTCTTCTTGTCTCTGTGCAGTGATTGTTTCCATGACTTGACGTTTGACTTTATTTTGATCATCAATAAATTTGCGGAAACGCGTATCACTGTTTTGTATGTGAAGACTAAGACGTTCGTTAATTTGTGTGTTCTGTTGGTCGAATTTCGCGTCAATCTTTTCATCCATTGTGCGCGAAAGTTCTGTTGTCATTGCTTTAAATTCGTCCCGTAATTGTGTAGCCTTTTCCGAGCATTGTTTAGCGACTGTACTGATTTCCGCTCTAAGTGTTTCTGTTGTGGCTGTTTGCATTTCCCTTAATTCATTAGCAACAGACCTAATTTCTTCGCTACTTTTTCTTGAACAAGCCTCAATTTCCTCGCGTAACTGTTCCTTAGTGTCATGACACTGCACGGCAACGGCTTTAATTTGTTCGCTTAACTGTCTGGAATTGTCGTCTAATTTTTCATTTAAGTGTTGTTTAAGGTTTTCGTTATCTTGTTTGTTCTGTTCTCTAAGTTGTCTGAAATCTTCACTCTGTTGTCTGACCTGTTCACTAAGTTTGTCTTGTTTTTCACTCTGTTCTCTGAAATTTTGTTGCAAAAATGCCATAATTGGATCTGATAGAAAATTAGCATTTCTGTTCTCTGTGCTGTTTAATGGTGGATCTGGAATTGTCTCGCTTTCAGTAACCATTTGGTTATTCTGTACTTTACAAAAAGGTTTATCAGTCGGATGTACACTGTCAGACACTATTTCGGAATTAAATAAATCCGGCGTACTTTGTGTATCCTGCTCATTTTCATTAGAGAAATTTGTCTGTACGTTATTTGAATTTTCCAAACCGGGTGTGTTAAGCTGGGCAGCGCTCATTCCAACAGAACGCCCCGCGTCATCAATTGTCGTCAAATTAACAGAGGAGACAATTGAGTTCTCTTGTTCATCATTAAGGTAAAAGTCGTCATTCGCGATTGGAACGCACTGACTGTTAGTGAACACAGCATTGTCATCATTACACTGCGTGTCACTAGTACTATTGGTGAAGTTATTTAATTCGGTCATTTCGTTCATGATACCTCGCGATACACTATTCACAGTCTTTCGCGGCATTTTCACAATAGTCAAAATTAATCACAAAACAAATAAGCACAATGCAAAATCAACACACAAATACAACAGAGCAACGAATTGCCGATGATCTGAGGAAAGAAAGTCACAAATTAGTAAACGCGTTGCGCCAAATTATAATTATATTTAAGCAAATAAGAGCAGATATCTGACTGTTTTTCAAAAGATTCTCAACGAAATACGATCCTGGACTGGGTGTCGCCAAGTGTAACTTCCCCACAAAAATATTCGAATGACAATACTTAATAAAAAATGGAGCCAAGTGTAACCTCCCGCAAAAATGTTAATGACAAAGACAATTAAACAAAAATTAGCAATCTGACCCAAGTATAAGTTTGCATAAAATAATGAAACGTGATCCCATGACAATGAAACTACAGTGATAATCAAAAATCAATTTAACCGAAATGTCGGTCTTTGGCCCTGTGCAAAAATCAGAATTAATTTCTTACCTCAGTATGACTGCATGTCAAAATTCTGCTCTTATTCTGCGCCACAGCTTACAGCAGATGCATCGCAATAACTAATTTTTTTTTTGAAGTTAATTGAAATTTTTGTTTAAAGGAAATGGAAGGAAATCGAATGATTCTTTGTTAAAAATTGCTTTGAAATCAGATTATTATTGGGGCGATTCTTGAAAGTTAATTACAATGAATGTACATTAGATTATCTGATGAGCGCAAAGCTGCATGAATACTTATTTAATAAAAATATACCTCATCCTGAATCTCGACCATTGCGGTGCCGACGCCCGGCCGACTGCTCTGGGCTACCACTACCGACAGACTGACTGCTCGCTACTGCGAGTCGAGCGCAACTGCACTAACTACATGCTCTCTGGTCAGAGATTCTGTGGCTCGCCATCGCTACCGCACAACATACGTGTTTCGAAGTTCGTATTTCCTTTCGTGGGTACTGGTGTGACTTGTGCAATGTTCCAGTCTTTAGGTTCGGATCTTTCGACGAGCGAGCTGTTGTCTAAGTATGGAGCTATTATATCAGCATACTCTGAAAGGAATTTGACTGGTATAGAATCTATACTGGAGACCTTGCATTCATTAAGTGATTTAAGCTGCTTTGCTACACCGAGCATATCGACTTTAAAGTTACTCACGTTGGCAATTGTTCTTGATTCGAATTCAGGAATATTTACTTCGTCTTTTTTGGTGAAGGGGTTTTAGCAAACTACACTACTGGTCATTAAAATTGCTACACCACGAAGATGACGTGCTACAGACGCGAAATTTAACCTACAGGAAGAAGTTGCTGTGTTATGCAAATGATTAGCTTTTCAGAGCATTCACACAAGGTTGGCGCCGGTGGCGACATCTACAACGTGCTGACATGAGGAAAGTTTCCAACCGATTTCTCATACACAAACAGCAGTTGACCGTCGTTGGCTGGTGAAACGCTGTTGTGATGCCTCGTGTAAAGAGGAGAAATGCGTACCATCACCTTTCCGAGTTTGATAAAGTTCGGATTGTAGCCTATCGCAATTGCGGTTTGTCGTATCGCGATATTGATGCTCGCGTTGGTCGAGATCCAATGACTGTTAGCAGAATATGGAATGGGTGGGTTCAGGAGTGTAATACGGAACGCCGTGCTGGATCCCAACGGCCTCGTCAGTCGAGATGACATGGCTCTAACGGATCTTGCAGCCACGTCTCGATCTCTGAGTCAACGGATGGGGACGTTTACAAGACAAAAGCCATCTGCACGAACAGTTCGACGACGTTTGCAGCAGCATGGACTATCAGCTCGGAGACCATGGCTGTGGTTACCAGTGACGCTGCATCATAGACAGGAGCGCCTGCGATGGTGTACTCAACGACGAACCTGGGTGCACGAATGGCAAAACGTCATTTTTTCGGATGAATCCAGGTTCTGTTTACAGCATCATGATGGTCACATCCGTGTTTGGTGACATCGCGGTGAACGCACATTGGAAGCGTGTATTCGTCATCACCATACTGACGTGTCACACGGCGTGATGGTATGAGGTGCCATTGGTTACACACACGTCTCGGTCACCTCTTGTTCGCATTGACGGCACTTTGAACAGTGGACGTTACATTGCAGATGTGTTACGACCCGTGGCTCTACCCATCATTCGATCCCTGCGAAACCCTACATTTCAGCAGAATAATGCACGACCGCATGTTGCAGGTCCTGTACGGGCCTTTCTGGATACAGAAAATGTTCGATTGCTGCCCTGGCCAGCACATTCTCCAGATCTCTCACCAATTGAGAACATCTGGTCAATGGTGGCCGAGCAACTGGCTCGTCACAATACGCCAGTCACTACTCTTGATGAACTGTGGTATCATGTTGAAGCTGCATGGGCAGCTGTACCTGTACACGCCACCCAAGCTCTGTTTGACTCAATGCCCAGGCGTATGAAGGCCTTTATTAGGACCAGAGGTGGTTATTCTGGGTACTGATTTCTCAGGATCTATGCACCCAAATTGCGTGAAAATGTAATCACATGTCAGTTCTAGTATAATAAATTTGTCCAATGAATACCCGTTTATCATCTGTATTTCTTTTTGGTGTAGCAATTTTAATGGCCAGTAGTGTATGTTTAATAACTGTGCTTTAATGGCACTGTCATCAATAACACCACCACAGTTATCGCGCAGTGAGAGTTTTGATTGTGTCTTTCTGCTGGTGTACTTTACGTGCTAACAGAATCTCTTAAGACTTTCTGCCAGATTTCGAGACAGAGTCTCGTTGTGGAAAGTATTAAAAGCAACTCTCATTCACGTTCGCGCTAAGTTTCGAGCTTTTGTAATACTTTGCCAGTCGTGGGGGTTTTGCGTTCTCTGAAATCTGGCGTGGTCTTTTCTTTGCTTCTGCAACACTATTCTGACCTGCTTTGTGTACCATGGGGGATCAGTACCATTTCCTATTAGTTTAATTGATGTATATGTCCCAATTGCCATCAATACAATTTCTTTGAATTTAAACCATATAAGGTCTACGCTTACGTAGTCGGATTGGAAGGAAAGGAGACAGTGTTTTAGAAAGGTGTCAAGCGAATTTTTATCTGCTTTTTTCAAAACAGATGTATTTTGCGTTTATTTTTGGTGGGTTTTGATGTAACTGTGCGATCCTGCCCACTCGTCCCTTATAGCGTGCCTAGGAAGCTGTTTTCCCGGATAGCTAGACAACATACAACCAGATCATATTAATGGAGCTTCGTACAGTAATTTAACTGACACTACTTAACATTCTATTCACAACGAGTTGCCGTAAGCAATTGGCGACTTGCAAATAATCAATGTCCTTCGCTATATACAATGTCCATGCAAGTTAATTACACAAGTTCATATGGACCACAAGTCACGGCTCTTCTAGTGCTCTCTTCCAGTCCGGGTCTACCTGTGCCACCGAGGCTAGGTAGCGCATCTCTTCTATTCTCTTCGTGTAGATGCTGCTTCTGTTGTGGTGACGTCCTAGTCAGCGTGCTATTATCTGACGTCGTCTCGCAGCCCCCTCTGCTGTATCGGTCTTGATCTTCGTGCCGGGGCCTGTCGTTACGCCGGAACAGTAACGGTATCTAGTCTCACTACAGCAACCTTGTGGTCACTAATCCCTATACCGTCATGATGCTCCCTATTTGCTCACGGTTATTTGTTGCAAACAGGTCTACCTCTACATCTACATCTACATTTATACTCCGCAAGCCACCCAACCGTGTGTGGCGGAGGGCACTTTACGTGCCACTGTCATTACCTCCCTTTCGTGTTCCAGTCGCGTTTGCTTCGCGGGAAGAACGACTGCCGGAGAGCCTCCGTGCGCGCTCGAATCTCTCTAATTTTAAATTCGTGATAAGTAAGGGGAAGCAATATATTCGATACCTCATCCAGAAACGCACCCTCTCGAAACCTGGACGGCAAGCTACACCGCGATGTAGAGCGCCTCTCTTGCAGAGTCTGCCACTCGAGTTTGCTAAACATCTCCGTAACGCTATCACGCCTACCAAATAACCCTGTGACGAAAGGCGCCGCTCTTCTTTGGATCTTCTCTATCTCCTCTGTCAACCCATCCTGGTACGGATTCCACACTGATGAGCAATAAAGTATAGGTCGAACGAGTGTTTTGTAAGCCACCTCCTTTGTTGACGGACTACATTTTCTAAGGACTCTCCCAATTAATCTCAACCTGGCACTCGCCTTACCAACAATTAATTTTATATGATCATTCCACTTCAAATCGTTCCGTACGCATACTCCCAGATATTTTACAGAAGTAACTGCTACCAGTGTTTGTTCCGCTTTCATATAATCATAAAGGATCCTTCTTTCTATGTATTCGCAATACATTACATTTGTCTACGTTAAGGGTCAGTTGCCACTCCCTGCACCAAGTGCCTATCCGCTGCACACCTTCCTGCATTTCGCTGCAATTTTCTAATGCTGCAATTTCTCTGTATACTACAGTATCATCCGCGAAAATCCGCATGGAACTTCTATCTACTAGGTCATTTATATATATTGTGAAGAACAATGGTCCCATAACACTCCCCCGTGACACGCCAGAGATTACTTTAACGTCTGTAGACGTCTCTCCATTGAGAACAACATGCTGTGTTCTCTTTGCTAAAAACTCTCCAATCCAGCCACACAGCTGGTCTGATATTCCGTAGGCTCTTACTTTATGAGGCGACAGTGCGAAACTGTATCGAACGCCTTCCGGAAGGCAAGGAAAATGGCATCTACCTGGGAGCCTGAATCTAATATTTTCTGGGTTTCATGAACAAATAAAGCGAATTGGGTCTCACACGATCGCTGTTTCCGGAATCCATGTTGATTCCTACAGAGCAGATTCTGGGTTCCCAGAAATGACATGATACGCAAGCAAAAAACATGTTCTAAAATTCTACAACAGATCGACGTGAGATATATAGTTCTATAACTTTGCGCATCTGCTCGACGACCCTTTTTGAAAACTGGAACTACCTGTGCTCTTATCCTATAATTTGGAACCTTCCGCTCCTCTAGAGACTCGCGGTGCACGGCTGTTAGAAGGGGGGCAAGTTCTTTCGCGTACTCTGTGTAGAATCGAATTGGTATCAAGTATGTTTTCGCAACCATTAACTCTTAAAGTGGGCACCTGAACTAATTGTTTAAAATAATTTCCTGAGAACGCACTCAGAACGATGTCGGGCGGCATTTTACTCCTACCACACACATTAAACGTGTATTTTCGCCAACATATCGAGGGTAGATTGAAGTCATCACCAACTTTAATTGTGTGAAGGGGTACCTAGTCGAAGTGAGACTCAAATTTTCTTCGAATTGTTCAGTAAATCTATCAGTTGAGTCGGGTGGTTGGTAAAAGTAAACAATTATTAATTTATTCTGGTTGTCAAGCATAACCTATATCGATACTAACTCAGAGGAACTATCTACTTTAATTTCACTGCAAGGTAATCGCAGCAATTAACACTCCACCACCAACTGCATTTAGTCTATCCTGTCTGAACATGGTTTGGTCCTTTCTAAAAAAGTCGACTGAACTTATTTCCGGCTGTAGCCAACTTTCGTAGCTATGACGATTTGAGCTTCAGTGCTTTCTATCAACACTTTTCCAATACAGCTTCGACAGTTCACGACTACAATACCGATTCTTTCTATATCTACATTCACGTGTTTGTCCTGCACCCTTTTAGACTGATGCCCTTTCTGCAGTTTCCCGAGACTCTCTAACCTAAAAACACCATACAGTCTCCTGAACACACCCCCGCTACCCGTATAGCTGCTTCCTGTGCACGATTTCTACCTAGATTATAAAATAAAACATTTCAACTCAAACTATAATTTATCTTGCGCGCTGAGAAGATATCTGCATCTTTCACGGGAAAATACACATACACTATGTGATCAAAAGTATTTGGACACCTGGCTCGAAATGGCTTTTAAGTTCGTCGCGCCCTCCATCGGTAATGCTGAAATTCAATATGGTGTTGGCCCACCCTTAGCCTTGATGACAGCTACCACTCTCGCAGGCACACGTTCAATCAGTTGCTGGAAGGTTTCTTGGAGAATGATAGCCCGTCCTTCGCAGACTGCTGCACTGAGTAGAGGTATCGATGTTGGTCGGTGAGGCCTGGCAGTAAGTCGGTGTTCCAAAACGTCCCAAAGGTGTTCTATAGGATTCAGGTCAGGACTCCGTGCAGGCCAGTCCATTACAGGGATGTTATTGTCGTGTAACCACTATGCCAAAGGCGGTGCATTACGAACAGGTGCTCGATCGTGTTGAAATATGCAATCGCTATCCCAGAATTGCTCTTCAAGAGTGGGAAGCAAGAAGTTGCTTAAAACATAAATGTAGGCCTGTGCTGTGATAGCACCACGCAAAAGAATGAGGGGTGCAAGCCCCCTCCATGAAAAACACGACCACACCTTAACACCACTGCATCCCATTTTAACTCTTGGCACTACACATGCTGGCAGATGGCGTTCACCGGGCATTCGCCATAACCACACCCTGCCATCGGATTGTCACATTGTGTACCGTGATTCGTATAAGATCTTGATTGATCTAAGCACTTTGGAGCAGGCGTGTGTGTTTACTGAGTGCGCTCGTAAATATAGGTGTTTACTCGTGGAAAAACAATTTATTAAGGCAATATTGTAGCTTAAATAAGTAAATTAGTATCTATTGTGATTTATATATTGAAGGTTTCGCATTTACTTGCGTAGTTTTCGTGAAAAGATAACTGTTCTAAACTGCAAGCCGTTGGCGTGGGTTTGTTTTCGATATCGACCGCAGTAAGTTATGTGATTATTCAGTAATTTCCGGGTAGTGTCTGTGTAGCTTTATTGTGAAGAGTATCGTGCGTGTATAGTTTGCATTTGGTTAGTGTTTTCTGTGTTGCTATACTTCCACACATACTTCCGTACAGTTAATTTTCCATACTGTGCAGTAAAGTCGTTAGTGGTGTTTCTGTTTCCATTAGAGTATTTATACATAATTCAGTGATAGCGCCTGCTCAAATTTGTCGTTATAAAATATCGAGGCTCTTCAGTTTCTTACTCGTTTCGTGATTTCCGCCACTATAACCTTCGCCGCTTACATTCGCCTGCTGCTACATTCACCTGACTTCTATAAGCTCTCTGCTCACCTCACCGGAAGCTAAGTTACTTTTTACTAATTATTAATTGGTGTAGCGGAATTGTTTGTAGTGTAATTTGTATTGTTTGCATTTGTGTTTTTTGTTTGTAGTGTAATTTGTATTGTTTAATCTGCCGTCATGTGTGACAAATGTGGATGTTGTCGTAGATTAGTGAGCACGGGAGTGAAATGTCAGGATTGTGGGTTGGTGTTTCACTGGGGTGATTGTAGCGGGTAAGCTGTTATAGTGCCAGATGAGACTTGTCAACGGGGTTGTAGATTATTTAGCCGTGATAAGAAAATCGTGGATCATGGAAAAAAGATTTGTGCCCTTCAGGCTGAACTGGAAATGTACTTCGAATTAGACAGGTTAAAGGGGGAAAGAGACAATGGGAGCTGGGAACAGGTAACAAGTCGTAGTCAGAAGGAGAAAACCCCAGAAATCACTCTTTAGATTCCACTGAGCAATCAGTTTGATTTTTTACCTAAACTAGAAGAGCCTCAAACAGTTTTTGAGCAAAGTAGGGTGCAGCGGACTCGTAGTAACAATTGTAATTCTAGATCGGGAGTAAAGTCAAGCAGAAATAAAAGAGTCCTGCTGTTAGGTATCAGTCATGGGAGAGGTGTAGGCCAGTTGCTACGGGATAGGCTAGGAGTCGAGTACCAGGTCACAAGCATTGTGAAACCTAGTGCTAAGCTTGGCCAGGTTGAAGAAAACCTAGGGGCCTTGTGCAAAGATTTTGATGGTGAGGATCATGTTCTTATAGTAGGAGGTGCAGGAAACAACCTGGACTATAGTATTACGTGTGACCTGGATGTACGAGGGTTGCCCAGTAAATAATGCCCCATATTTTTTTTCTCCGAAATAAAAAATATTAGAAATGTGAAACTTTAGGTGCGAGTTATTTGAAGTTTCCCGCGTGTGTACGCAAAGTTTCAATTTCCTCCGACAGAGAGCGGTGGTGTAGGAATGTTCTAAAATGGCAGGAAGAAACCGTGGGCAATATCCATAAACGCTTGTGCAACGTCTACGGAACATCTGCAGTCGATAGGAGTACTGTTGGTCGCTGGGCACAGAGGGTGAAAGCATCAGAGGGCGGTGCTGCGGAGCTCCGAGATTTGCCGCGGTCGGGAAGGCCTCCCACGGCTGTCACGCCTGACATGTTGCAGCGGGCTGATGTTCTCATTCGACGGGATCGACGCATTACGACTCGACAATTGGCACTGGAGTTGTCAGTAAGCAAAGGAAGTGTGGATGTGATTATCAATCAGCTTGAATACTCAAAAGTGTGTGCAAGATGGGTTCCTCGGTGTCTTACTGTCGATCACAAATCCCAAAGAAAAGACACTTCTTTCGATTTGTTGCGACGCTTTCACGTTGACGGGGAGGCCTTTTTGTCACGGATTGTGACAGGTGATGAAACTTGGGTGCATCATTTTGAGCCCGAAACAAAAAGACAATCGATGGAATGGCGTCATGCTTATTCTCCACAGAAGAAAAAAATTCAAAACAGGTCCTTCAGCCGGAAAAGTCATGATGACTGTGTTTTGGGATTGCGAGGGCGTAATTCTCATTGATGTGATGCCAAAAGGCAGTACCATTAATTCAGAGGCTTATGTCAAAACATTAGACAAACTTAAGCAGCGCTTCCGGCGCCTTGGGCGTCATGTTAACCCACAGGATGTTTTGATTCAGCATGATAACGCTCGTCCTCACACAAGTTTGAGGACTTGTGAACACATCGCGAAACTGGGTTGGATAGTGTTACCCCATCCACCCTACAGCCCCGATTTGGCTCCTTCAGACTTTCACTTGTTTGGGCCAATGAAGAATTTCATTCGTGGAAGACGTTTTGCCGATGACGAAGAAGTGATTCACGAAGTGACAACCTGGCTCCGTAGGCAGAGTAAAGATTTTTACCGGCAGGGAATACACGCTCTTGTGTCTCGCTGGAAAAAGGCCGTCGAACTTGAAGGAGATTATGTGGAAAAATAAAGCAAGTAGACAAAACATCAGTCTTTCACATATGTAATTTTGATTGTTGTGGAATAAATACTTCTGGAGAAAAAAAATATGGGGCATTATTTACTGGGCAACCCTCGTAATAGGAGCAGCAATAGCTAGCACTCGTGTGGGGTTTGCGGAAGTTTGCAGCGCCATGACTAGCCCTGGGTTAATATGACTGTCAACCACGTTAACAGAGAACTGAGGGGGGGGGGGTTACTGTTGGCAGAAAATAAATCTCACATCTGTGCTGTGCCCGTTGATGTAATTGGGCGGTGGGGTTACACTAGTCATGGCCTGCACCTGAATAGGAGGGGAAAGGATAGATTAGTTGATCTTCTTGCAGAAAATGTAAGGGGGGCCACATGAACACAAGACAAAATACCTGTCATTACTGGAGTCAGAGGGACACATTTTTTAGGTTAGAGTCAGGTTACAGGCAGAGAGTATTGAAATAGATTACAACAGAACAATTCCATGATGTCTGTAGCAGAATCCAAAGAAATAAAATTTGTGTTTCCTGAGAACATTAGAGGATTAAAAAATAAGATAGATGAGCTTCTTGCATGCCTAGAAAATGAGGCAAATTCTGAAGGTATAGATGTTTTGTGCCTCTCTGAACGCCTTGTAACCGCAGGGATGGAGAAGTTAAATTTAGGGGATTACAGATTAGCATCTTATTCATGTAGAGTCAACATGGAGAAAGGAGGAGCTGCTACTTATATAAAAACTGGACACAAAGTCAAAAATATTTAAACAAATCGTTTTTGTGTAGATCAGATCCTTGAAGCATGTGCTTGTGTGTTGCTACTGCAATATACTTCTATAGTAATTGTAACAATCTACAGATCCCCTCAAGGTAACTTTCAGCTGTTCATGAAAAATCTAGAGGCATTATTGAGCTACCTGTCAGACACAAAGAAGCAGTTAGTAGTTAGTGGTGGTTTCAATGTAGGTTTCTTAAAACATCTGGATAGGAAAAATGAATTAGAATCTTTGTTTGGTTGTTTCAATCTAAGGTCTGCTGTAAATTTTCCAACTCGTGTTCAGCATGATAGTAGGTCACTTATCGATAACATTTTGATAGACAGTGCTCAGGCAGAAACAATTAATGTGTACCCAGTTGTTAATGGGCTATCTGATCATGATGCACAGTTAATGGAAATAACACATACAGCACCTTACAGGCATCAGGCGGGTTCATATAAGGCAGGGAGGCTTATTGATGAGAACAGGGTACAGAGTCTTAAGAAGAGGCAGAATGGGATGAAGCATACACAGAAAATGATGCTGATGCCAAATTCAATTTATTCCACTGTTAATTTGTCTCAATATTTGAGAGTTGCTTTCCTGAAACGTTATCCAAAAAAGTCATTATAAAGTCAAGTAAGCCATGGATTACTACAGGAATTAAGATATCGTTTAAGAGAAAGAGAGAAATATATGAACAGGCCAGAATAAGTCATGATCCGACGTTACTTGCTTACTACAAAAGATACTGTCCTATTTTAAGGAAAGTCATTAAGAAGTAGAGAAGCTTATGTGTTCTGACAGAAATTAATAATGCGGATAATAAGATTAAAACTATATGGAATATTGTCAAATGAGAGACGGAGCAGCCTGGCAATGCACAGCATACCATAGCAATAAAGCTAAATGACGATGTTGTGAGTGACAATTCACAAGTTGCAAGTATTTTCAACAATCACTTTCTGAATGTAGCAGCAAAAATAGGGTTAAAGGGTTCAGTTGAAGAAGCAAAAAAATATGTTAAAAATGTCATTCCCCAGAACTTTAGAAATAGCACCAACACCCCTCACTGAAATTGAGGGAATTATAAATATATTGAAAAACAAGAGCTGATGTGGTGTTGATGGAGTCTCTAACAGAATTAGAAGTGTCGTTCTAATTTAATAAGTGGAGTACTTAGTGATATATGCAATGCTTCGCTGGCACAGGTAATTTTTCCAGACATATTGAAATACGCAATTGTCAAACCTCTTCATAAGAAACGGGACAAGAGTGACTTAAATAATTATAGACCAATCTCATTGCTGACTTCATTTTCTGAAATATTCGGAAAAGTTATGTATTCAAGAGTAGTCTCACATTTAAGTGAAAGTAATTTACTCAGCATGTCACAGTTCGGATTCTGGAAGGGTTACTCGACTGATAATATTATATACACATCTACCCATCAAATAGTACAAGCCCTAAATAAAAAATTATCGCCAGTTGGTATTTTTTGTGATCTTTCCAAGGCAGTTGACCGTGTGGATCATGTCACACTCTTAGAAAAACTCAGGTTTTATGGAATTGAAGGCTATACACACAGCCGGTTTGAATCACACTTAACGGACAGAAAGCAAAACATTATGCTGAATGACACAAATAATGCTGGGAGGGTGGTAAATTCTAGTGAATGGGGAGTTATCAGAAAGGGAGTTCCACAGGGTTCAATTTTTGGTCCTCTGCTGTTCCTTATTCATGTGAATGACCTCTCACTTAACGTTCAGCAAGCAGAACTAGTACTTTTTGCAGATGACACGAGTGTTATAATAAATCCCATTCCAGAAAAAGCAGCTGAAGATATTGTTAAGGATGTCTTTCAAAGAATTATTAACTGGTTCTCAGAAAATGGACTCTCCCTTAATTTTGAAAAAACTCACTGTACACCGAACAGTCATACCGACAATTGATGTAGCATATGAACAGGGCTCAGTTAACAGGGTAGATTTCTCCAAATTTTTGGGTGTTCACAATAATGACAACTTGAACTGGATGAAGTAGATTACTGAGCTTCTCAGACAATTAAGTTCAGATTCTTTCGCTCTTCGTATGATCGCTAGTCTTGGTAATAAACAGATCAGCCTCCTAACGTACTTTGCATATTTCCACTCAATAATGTCTTATGGAATAGTTTTCTGGGGTAACTCACCACTTAGACATAAAGTATTGATTGCACAAAAGAGAGCAGTGAGAATAATTAGTGGTATTCACCCAAGGACGTCATATAAGCACCTATTCAAGGAGATAGGTATTTTAACTGCACCATCAGAGTACATATATTAGCCAATGAAATTCGTTATAAATAATCCATCTCAAATCGCGAAGAACAGTGATGTTCATACGTACAACACTAGAGGGAAAAATGACCTTTCCTGTCCATTATTGAAGCTGTCAGTTGCTCAAAAAGGAGTACATTATTCAGAAACAAAAATCTTTGATCATTTGCCCAACATAAAGTGTCTGGCAGGTATCAGATCAAGTTTTAAATCTAGCTTAAAATCATTTCTTTTGGACAACTCCTTCTATTCCATGGACTAGTTTCTGTTTCAGAACAGGTAAAAAAAGATTAAAAAGAAATTGTACCTCTAAATGTAGTTGCATGTGTCTATTCATGTGTGTATATGCATATCTTGTAATCTGATTTGTTCCACATCATATCGATAAATAATCGTAAAAATGATCTACGGAACATTACTAAGCTAAACTAAACGTAACGTTTTTCCACTATTTAATCGCCCAATGTTTACGCTCCTTACGCCTAGCGAGGCGTCGTTTGGCATTTACCGGCGTGATGTGTGGCTTATGAGCAGCCGCTCGACCATGAAATCCAAGTTTTATCACCTCCCACCCAACTGTCATAGTACTTGCAGTGGATCCTGACGCAGTTTGAAATTCCTGTGTGATGGTCTGGATAGATGTCTGACTACTACACATTACGACTCTCTTGAACTGTCGGCGGTCTTTGTCAGTCAACAGACGAGGTCGGCCTGTATGCTTTTGTGCTGTACGTGTCCTTTCACACGTTTCCACTCCACTATCACATTGGACATAGTCGATCCATGGATGTTTAGGAGTGTGGAAATCTCTCGTACAGACGTATGACACAAGTGACACCCAACCACCTGACCACGTTCGATGTCCGTGAGTTCCGCGGAGCGCCCCATTTTGCTCTCTCACTGTGTCTAATGACCACTGAGGTCGCTGATATGGAGTACCTGGCAGTAGGTGGCAGCACAGTGCATCTAATATGAAAAACGTATGTTTTGGGGGGTGTCCGGATACTTTTGATCACATAGAGTACATTACGGCTGAACTTTCAAATCCACGCGAAGAAAAAAAAAGTCTACACTATTGTGGTAATAACACACTATAATGTCCCTAACTTTTACACGAAATTTACCCAAAGTAATATAACTAGGCCAGACACCTCTGGATAATATATCGATGATCATACGAAGATCATAATGTGTAATCAGTAGAAACAGTCGTGAAGCAAGGGCACCACTCTCTTTTCTTTTTTGATATACTCTTTTGCTCTTTTCTTTTGGTCATTGTGCTTGTCTCTCTCGCTTAGCTTGATGCATGTTTCGCAATTAAGACTGTGGATTCGATGAATTGGTCATAGGAGTCTTTCTTGGACTGTTACTTAATTATTTACAACTGGATGTGATATTATAAATCAGAATATCAAGAGCGTGCAAGTTGAATATCGCGTGTTTCATGTAGAGGATCTTTTGTGTTAAATATTGGGCTGTACGGAGTAGTGTAAGCTGACATTTATTTCTTTAAAATGTACTGTTGAAGTTTAATCATATTTCATTTATAAGCCTGTCCTTCTTTTATAGATTGATAATTTTGTGTATTTTATTAAATACGGAAGCATTTCTTTTGGTTATTATAGTTTGTAAGCGCCGTTTCATGCCGTCGTCTTTTGTTTGTGAAATACGATACAACCTGCAATCATTGAAATATTACGAAGTCCGATAATGAGTTTAATACTAATTTCGGCAAGGAAACGTATTTAAATTCACGGTCAGTAACAAACTTTACTAAAAGATTTGCTCACCAAGGCAAAGCCAGAAGAAATTGCATTAACTTTCGTAATAGTTCTGAAGTATGTCAGTCATTTAAGGAAAGAGGCTCCGGAACCTTTTAACGTTGCTGCCATTGCTTTTCATTTTAAAATAAAATGGTTTACAACCAAAAATTGCTTTTCATATTACTTACAAGTAAAATAAATAAATTCTAATTAACGGGCTGTGACGTTAAAATACTCAAGTTTCGTGTCAGTTACTTTGCGATTTGATGAATTTTATCCATAATGGATGCTGTTGAACTCCGTGACTGTTCCTTTACAGGGTGCAGAAAAATTTCCGCTACCAGTCACAATAAAAGGTTTATTTATTTGTCACACGACCTGCTTCGGGCTTGCGCCCTTCCTCGGGTGGTTATACATTCATGTACATGAATTTTGTGTGTTTTATTAAATCTGGAAGCTTTTTTTTTTTGGTTATTTAGTTTGTATGCGCCATTTCATGCTGTCGTCTTTTGTTTGTGAAATACGATACAACCTGCAATCATACATGAATGTACAAACACCTGAGAATGGACGCAAGCTCGAAACCGTTCTTGTGACAAATAAATAAACCTTTTATTTTGACTGGTAGCGGAAATTTATCTACACCCTACTTTGAGGTTTTCTGACTCATTTCTGTTTCTGCGATTTCTCCCTCGTTATGGAAAGAAAGGAGCTGCTTATAAACGCGTTGCCTTTGGTTCACTGCGCTGCACTATCAGCGTGCTTCCCGGCTGGTTTACAAAGCAGACGTCGCGAGTTGTCAGGGACTGGGGATTCGCTCATCAGCATAATGGCCAAGTGCAGACGCAGTGTTCGTGTGTGTGTGTGTGTGTGTGTGTGTGTGTGTGTGTGTCAGCGCTGGGCGCGCGGAATGCCGTAAAAGGCAGCCACAGACGCAGACGACGGTCCCTACTGGCCCGCTTATACGGGCAGAGTCGCGCCTTTGTCTTGCCCACTCAGCTAGCATACTCCTGTACAGGGACCGCGCACACGAGAGACCCTCACATGTCTCCCTTTGAGCCCTTTCGTCCGATTTAAAACTAATTGAGTTGTTGAGTGCACCAAGGGACAGTTCTGACCTTGACACTGATCATGGAATCAAGGCTTACAAACATCCAGATACGTTTAATAGGGTTGCTGGCCAAGAAAAAGCAATTGACAACGTAAAATGGCGCAAGATGTTCGACATTCTGTGGAAAGCAGGAGTAAGTTGTAGGCCGGCTCTGAGCACTATGGGACTCAACTGCTGTGGTTATCAGTCCCCTAGAACTTAGAACTACTTAAACCTAACTAACCTAAGGACATCACATACACCCACGCCCGAGGCAGGATTCGAACCTGCGACCGTAGCAACAGCGCGGCTCCGGACTGGAGCGCCTAGAACAGCACGGCCACCCCGGCCGGCAGTAAGTTGTACGGAAACGCCGATGTGTATAGTACTTACAAGAACCAAGAGGGAACAATAAGAATGAAAGGCCAAGAAAGAAATGTTTTGATCACAGGGGGGGGGGGGGGCATAGCCCCTATCGACAGTCGAACATGTTGGCTAACAAGCACTTGATCCCAACCGAATGGCGAACCCCACACCTTGGAGGTGCTCCATACACTGTCAAGCTTCAGACCGAGCTTGTTGGTACAGCGCCATTTGTGCAATGGATTTTGACTCGGCTGTAGCTGTGTGTGGTGCTGTTTTTTTGCCTAACTAAAAGGAAAAAAGGAAAACCTTCTCGTTTGTGGCCTAAGAAGTAGTTACTAGTGTGAATTTGGTCATACACTACTGGCCATTAAAATTGCTACACCAAGAAGAAATGCAGATGATAAACGGGTATTCATTGGACAAATATATTATACTAGACCTGACATGTGATTACGTTTTCACAGAATTCGGGTGCATAGATCCTGAGAAATCACTACACAGAACAACCACCTTTGGCCGTAATAACGGCCTTGATACGCCTGGTCATTGAGTCAATCAGAGCTTGGATGGCGTGTACAGGTACAGCTGCCCATGCAGCTTCAACACGATACCACAGTTCATCAACAATAGTGACTGGCGTATTGTCACGAGCCAGTTGCTAGGCCACCATTGACCAGACGTTTTCAATTGGTGAGAGATCTGGAGAACATGCGGTCGTGCATTATCCTGCTGAAATGTAGGGTTTCGCAGGGGTCGAATGAAGGGTAGAGCCAAGGGTCGTAACACATCTGAAATGTAACGTCCACTGTTCAAAGTGCCGTCAATGCGAACAAGAGGTGACCGAGACGTGTAACCAATAGCACCCCATACCATCACGCCGGGTGATACGCCAGTATGGCGATGACGAATACACGCTTCCAATGTGCGTTCACCGTGATGTCGCCAAACACGGATGCGACCATCATGATGCTGTAAACAGAACCAGGATTCATCCGAAAAAATGACGTATAGCCATTCGTGTACCCAGGTTCGCCGTTGAGTACACCATCGCAGGCGCTCCTGTCTGTGATGCAGCGTCAAGGGTAACCGCAGCCACGGTCTCCGAGCTGATAGTCCATGCTCTTGCAAACGTCGTCGAACTGTTCGTGCAGATGGTTGTTGGGTTGCAAACGTCAACATCTGTTGACTCAGGGATCGAGACGAAGCTGCACGATCAGTTACAGCCATGCGGATAAGATGCCTGTCATCTCGACTGCTGGTGATACGAGGCCGTTGGGATTCAGCACGGCATTCCGTATTACCCTCCTGAATCCACCGATTCCATATTCTGCTAACAGTCATTGGATCTCGACCAACGCGAGCAGCAATGTCGCGATACGATAAACCGCAATCGCGATAGGCTACAATCCGACCTTTATCAAAGTCGGAAACGTAATGGTACGCATTTCTCCTCCTTACACGAAGCATCACAACGTTAAACCAGGCAACGCCGCTCAACTGCTGTTTGTGTATGAGAAATCGGTTGGAAAATTTCCTCATGTCAGCACGTTTTAGGTGTCGCCACCGGCGCCAGCCTTGTGTGAATGCTCTGAAAAGCTAATCGTTTGCATATCACAGCATCCTCTTCCTGTCGGTTAAATTTCGCGTCTGTAGCACGTCATCTTCGTGGTGTAGCAATTTTAATGGCCAGTAGCGTACTTCTTTTTGTGACAACTAGCCGCCAACGAGCCACAAGATTATAAAGACTATTTAAGAATGAAGGAGGACCTTCTGAAGACCTACTTGCACATGTTTCCAATCTTATTCAAGAGCAAGATACTAGGACGAGGGAATCTATTTCTCCTAAAGAACAATTTGTTACCACATTTCAGTTTTTAGCCAGTGGAAGAAACTATGATAATCTGAAGCTCAGTTGTGCAATACCGGCTCAAACGCTCGTTGAGGATTGTACCAGAAACATGCGCAGCTAATTTAGATGTTCATAAGGAAGTTTTCTTACAGGTAAGTGTACCATGATTGAAATACCTTCGTATTAAACTGAAGTAGCAAATCGAAGTTTTGGTGGAAACATAAATTTTGTAGTGGGACAATTGTAGCACGGTAGAACTGTGTGTCTGACCAGGAGTCGAACATGGACCCCTGCATTTCGCTGGGTGACGTTCTATCAATTTTCTGTTTTATTTTTTAATATTCCTTTTCATTCAAATCTCGATAGACGCCGTCTTGCAAACTGTCCAGGAATGCCACGTTAAAGAGAAATAAGATGGAGAAATGGCTGTCACACAGCTTCAGGTTAAAAGGCTACAGTTGTGCTCAAAATCCTCAAAGCAGCGAATACAGCGGTAATTAGTCAAAGCCCAACAGTACAGATTTTGGTATACGCTGAGGGTAATGCAATGGTCCCCTGTGTTTTAAATATTAACATTTTACATACTAATCTAATGAAATATAATACAAATCAGAACTGCGTTACGGAGATGAGAGATAAACTCCAGTGGAAGACTCTGCAAGAGACGATCAGTAGCTCGGTACGGGCTTTTGTTGAAGTTTCGAGAACATACCATCACCGAGGAGTCAAGCAGTATATTGCTCCCTCCTACGTAAATCTCGCGAAGAGACCATGAGGATAAAATCAGAGAGATTAGAGTTCACACAGAGGCATACCGACAATCTTTCTTTCCACGAACAATACGAGACTGGAATAGAAGCGAGAACCGATGGAGGTACTCAAAGTACCCTCCGCCACAAAAAAAAAAAAAAAAAAGAAATGGTTCAAATGGCTCTGAGCACTATGGGACTCAACTGCTGTGGTCATCAGTCCCCTAGAACTTAGAACTAATTAAACCTAAATAACCTAAGGACATCACACAGATCCATGCCCGAGGCAGGATTCGAACCTGCGACCGTAGCAGCAGCGCGGCTCCGGACTGGAGCGCCTAGAACCGCACGACCACCGCGGCCAGCCTCCGCCACACATCGACGGGTGGCTTGCGGAGTATGGATGTAGATGTAGATGTATTTCACAAACAATGCAATTATCAGTTCATCAAAACATTAAATGTTAATTTATCTCTGGAGTTAGTTCGAAAACTGACCACATGCCCCTCCATATCAGCATCCTGTGACACCTGTCAGCTGGGATGACACGGCGGTAGGTCGGTACCATTGACCCTTCCGAGGCCTGTTCGGACAGAGTTAGTTATACACTCCTGGAAATGGAAAAAAGAACACATTGACACCGGTGTGTCAGACACACCATACTTGCTCCGGACACTGCGAGAGGGCTGTACAAGCAATGATCACACGCACGGCACAGCGGACACACCAGGAACCGCGGTGTTGGCCGTCGAATGGCGCTAGCTGCGCAGCATTTGTGCACCGCCGCCGTCAGTGTCAGCCAGTTTGCCGTGGCATACGGAGCTCCATCGCAGTCTTTAACACTGGTAGCATGCCGCGACAGCGAGGACGTGAACCGTATGTGCAGTTGACGGACTTTGAGCGAGGGCGTATAGTGGGCATGCGGGAGGCCGGGTGGACGTACCGCCGAATTGCTCAACACGTGGGGCGTGAGGTCTCCACAGTACAGCGATGTTGTCGCCAGTGGTCGGCGGAAGGTGCACGTGCCCGTCGACCTGGGACCGGACCGCAGCGACGCACGGATGCACGCCAAGACCGTAGGATCCTACGCAGTGCCGTAGGGGACCGCACCGCCACTTCCCAGCAAATTAGGGACACTGTTGCTCCTGGGGTATCGGCGAGGACCATTCGCAACCGTCTCCATGAAGCTGGGCTACGGTCCCGCACACCGTTAGGCCGTCTTCCGCTCACGCCCCAACATCGTGCAGCCCGCCTCCAGTGGTGTCGCGACAGGCGTGAATGGAGGGACGAATGGAGACGTGTCGTCTTCAGCGATGAGAGTCGCTTCTGCCTTGGTGCCAATGATGGTCGTATGCGTGTTTGGCGCCGTGCAGGTGAGCGCCACAATCAGGACTGCATACGACCGAGGCACACAGGGCCAACACCCGGCATCATGGTGTGGGGAGCGATCTCCTACACTGGCCGTACACCACTGGTGATCGTCGAGGGGACACTGAATAGTGCACGGTACATCCAAACCGTCATCGAACCCATCGTTCTACCATTCCTAGACCGGCAAGGGAACTTGCTGTTCCAACAGGACAATGCACGTCCGCATGTATCCAGTGCCACCCAACGTGCTCTAGAAGGTGTAAGTCAACTACCCTGGGCAGCAAGATCTCCGGATCTGTCCCCCATTGAGCATGTTTGGGACTGGATGAAGCGTCGTCTCACGCGGTCTGCACGTCCAGCACGAACGCTGGTCCAACTGAGGCGCCAGGTGGAAATGGCATGGCAAGCCGTTCCACAGGACTACATCCAGCATCTCTACGATCGTCTCCATGGGAGAATAGCAGCCTGCATTGCTGCGAAAGGTGGATATACACTGTACTAGTGCCGACATTGTGCATGCTCTGTTGCCTGTGTCTATGTGCCTGTGGTTCTGTTAGTGTGATCATGTGATGCATCTGACCCCAGGAATGTGTCAACAAAGTTTCCCCTTCCTGGGACAATGAATTCACGGTGTTCTTATTTCAATTTCCAGGAGTGTATGTGTCTTGGGCCTGCGTGAAACTTTCAGCAGCCTGCATTAGCACAATATTAATGGATGATTTAAAGTGCAAATTACGAGATTCTGAAATTGTTAAAAATTAAGACTGCATGCCATTAAAAGCTACAGATTTATTCAAAAAATTGCTAACAAAACATCTTACAAAAAGCATATAAAGTTAGATTTTATTCAATTTTCGTTATTTTCAACATTATCCAGAACAAAACCGAGTTATTCTTGATCTCTTGACGGTTAATTCAGTCATTAGAAGAGGTATTATCTGCTTCTGTGAAAAAGCTGATTGTCGGCATGTGACGCACTTGGGTAGTTCCCTTGCTGTATTTGGAGACTTAGTATGAGCAGATGCATGTTGAGGCCACGAACGTTTTTCTGTAGAAGGTTGTTTGGAAGGTGCTCCACTGAATTATGGGAAATAATGTGAATGAAATGGTTCAAAATAGGTTGTGGGTGAAAGGATGAGTCTGAATAGTTGTATCCGCGAAATATCAACTTGACAGCTCACTGTTGTCGATGTAATTGTGATGTTTTATCAGATTCGTAACTATCATAGAAAAGGCTTTCGAATTCCCTAGTTTTCCAAAGAACAGAACCTCAGATATTTGAGCAATCACGTGCTGGAGCTGGTCCATATCCTCCATCTGGAATGCCACATTGTTCCCAAATGCTCTGAACTTACTCTGACTGGTCAGAACAGACGTATCAACGTCCAAGAAATTTTCTTGCTTCTTGTTCAAAGGTCATGCAATCTTCTTTCTCCTATTTACACCCCTTCTTCCTGTACTTCAGATCTTCAGATCTTCCTGAAGAAGCGCCACGCTCCTGAAACAAAAATATTGAGGCAACAATGTAGCTTTTAAAACATTTATAAATAATACCACTTTTAAAGCGATAAGAGTCGTGAAGTGTAATTTCAGTCGACGCGAGGGTGGTTTAAAAGTTGTATGAATCACTGCTTAGTTGAAATCTCGCAAAAGGCATTAACCACAACTTCACTAATATATACACGTACAGAGACAGACATAAGATGGATTTTGGTTCTGGGGGACTCACCGGATTGCTTGTGGGTATGGAATATCCCTCAGGAAATTTTTACTCTTCTTTGACATCATTTCGATGGGGTGTTAACCCCGCCCTCGCAACGCCCCGGCATAAGGGGTGCATATACTTTTTGTTAGTAAAACAGAAATTTTATGGATTTATTTTTACTCAGTGGAATTATTTTTGCTCAGTGCGAAGTATTCTCTGGGTTGATGAATCATGGCATCTTGTAACAGCGTGCCGACCCAGGCCTCGAACACGGACCAGTGCAACTACGCTACCGACGCCACCACATGAGCACGACTCACAGGTCTCGTTTACCTTCCGAACTCCATGAACACTCTTCTTCAATCTCCACATAACTAGCTCCTCTGTAACACGGTTGCCATGGAAAAGCAATGGTCCTGGATTCGAGTTTTAGATCCTACACACAGCTTTCACTTGTCATGATTCATTACCACATAAATGTTTTATTTTTTTTAAATTATTTTTACAATAATTATCTTCTTTTCGAGTTCAAACTGGATGAACATAGCGAGAGACGTGAAAAAGTACTGCCAAGTTGAAAACTGTACCAGCATTATTGATGAAAGACATATAACGATATGCCAGCCTCCTGGAAGTGGTTTATTCTTTTTCATTTATAAACGATTCTACAGTATTGTTCTTTTTGCTGTGGTCGATGCATATTATGAGTTTATTTACGTACATTCTGGAGCTAATGGAAGAATATCCGAAGGGGGAGTACTAATAGAAACAGATTTTGGGAAGTTTGTGGAAAATAAGAGATATAATTTGCTCACCCAACAAGTTTCCCTAATATTACAGATATCTGCTTGTCATTTGCATTTCTTGGACACAAAGGATTCCTCTTGAAGGAAAACCTAATGAAAGCCATACCCAAACAAAGGAGTAAACCACGATGTGAAAATTTTCAGCTATCGGCTCTTTCGTGGTAGACAGGCGGTAGAGAATTCGTTTGGCATTCTTGCTAACAGGTTTAAAACTATCCAAACAAGCACAAAACGAGGATTTTGTCAAATTGGGGAGTCCGATTTGTTTAAGACGACTTTAAAAAGGTTCATATTTTTCATTTATTCTGAAAACTAAAATGTATATATATGAGAACTATACAAATCCACAGTTAAAATTTCTTTATTTGGCAGTATGATGACTTCACTCTATCGCAGGAGAGCTTCTGTAAAGTTTGGAAGGTAGGAGACGAGGTACTGGCAGAAGTAAAGCTGTGAGTACCGGGCGTGAGTCGTGCTTCGGTAGCTCAGTTGGTAGAGCACTTGCCCGCGAAAGGCAAAGGTCCCGAGTTCGAGTCTCGGTCGGGCACACAGTTTTAATCTGCCAGGAAGTTTCATATCAGCGCACACTCCGCTGCAGAGTGAAAATCTCATTCTGAATTAAAATACAATCTTCGATACTACTAAACTCTCCTTCGGTATACAACATATGTTGTCGGTTATATGCTGTTCACTCACAAGTACGTTAGAGCGATGAAGATTGGACTCTTTGTTCCAAAGATATTACGATTAAGATACTTCACAGTAGAAAATGGTTCTTGTAGTAAAACTTGAAGACATGACATATCGCCGTTTCACAAGTGACCCATTTTTGTCCATAGGGAATAACACAAAATGATGATCGGTAGTCGCCTACCACCGTAAATATCGCTGAACTAAGCATATTGTCGGCCGGCCGAAGTGGCCGTGCGGTTAAAGGCGCTGCAGTCTGGAACCGCAAGACCGCTACGGTCGCAGGTTCGAATCCTGCCTCGGGCATGGATGTTTGTGATGTCCTTAGGTTAGTTAGGTTTGACTAGTTCTAAGTTCTAGGGGACTAATAACCTCAGCAGTTGAGTCCCATAGTGCTCAGAGCCATAAGCATATTGTCGAAATCTTACGCAAAACAACATTAAACTTAAATAATGTCTGCTAGAGAAAAAAGTAGCTTTTCCCCTGATAAAGGTAGGTACTGCTAAAAAAGTAACAAAAAATAATTTTTTTGTTATTGTTTCTAGAACTTAAAACCATTGCAGTTTGAAGATGCTCATAAACATGAAAAAGCATAAAAACTGCTAACCGAAAGATTAAGAATTAAAATAATTATTTTGAATATTTTGATTAGTTTAAAGAAATACTTAATACATAGTTCAGTCACACAATTTGTTATGTAGATGTCTTATATATAATTTATCTTCACATGATAGCAATTGACAAACTATAAACTGAGCTAACCAGTTTAACTAAAAATACACTCTAAGACAAAAAGAAACAACTACTGTAAGGTGGCAGAATAAATGGTCAGATTCAGACCTTACATGAGACCTTTACAAGTTGCAATGAGAAGGTGAAGATGACACATAACGTAAAACGACAGTTATGAGAACATTTGCCTATCAATATGTAATGCAAAAAGGGATGGCAGTCAATCGACAGTAATTAACACACCATTCCTATACAATGCATGTCTTTGAGTGGAAGGTAGAACAGGGAATGTGAGTCGAGTCGCTTTTAGTTTTGAAAGGCCAGCTCCACAACGGCGTAGCGAAACCGCACTGTTGGAGTTACGCCAGCGACCACTTAAAGGGGTGGCAGGAAAGATGACAGCGACCCCAGGCCAGGTGATTCAAGCTGGAGGGCCACCCGTAGCGAGGGAATCGGTACAAGGGCAGAGAAGAAGCTTTAGAGAACTGCGTTTCGAAATTGCAACAGGAGACAAACAAAAGCAAGTGATGCGTTTTCGTCAGCGAGTGCGACACATGGAAAGGTCAATGTACTTTAAGCCTTCTAGAACGGACACAGAACGTCCGATTGGCGGAAACTCATAGGAAGGAGAAAACTACTGAAGTCTCGATGTAGTTTGATAGAAGGGACGTTGCGATTGGTAGAGGGTGTTTCTATAAAATAAGAGGAACGCTCTTATTGGTCGGAAAAAGCCGTGATGTGAAAAAGGAACCCAAGTGGAAGGAGGTAGTTCTGCCATCAGTAGGACAAGAGAGAAATTTGGTATGAGGACTCTTCTCTGAACTGGCGTCAAGTGCAGAATGGAGCGCTTAACGCTCCGTACCATGCAGAGAAAAAATTGGTGTGGACACTGCGTTCACAGCGGCTGCACTACAGCTAAAGTTAGCTGTAGCAACGTTTAGCTCCAACTGGGGAGAAACGAACCAGCCAGATTAGTTAATTGTTCTTGCGAGAACTGAGAGGGCACTATAATATGCACGCTGCTCCAACCATGCGCCTGTCTAACTTATGTGTAGGAGCAATTTTGTAAATAAATGTCCAATTAAACTTTCATATTACTGTGCTTAGGATTAATGTAAAGGAACTTCCAATTAAACTTTCATAATATTGTGCTTAAGATTAATGTTCTTTCGAGAGTTAATATTTAACATTGTTGTGTATAAATTTATTTCACTTTTGAAGTTGGCAAGATGCATTATCCATTGCGCTGTTTTTATGTTGGCGACTTGAAAATTGTGTGCAAAGATGTAATGTGGTGAGAAATATTGCGACATTAAACTTGTCATTTCTCCTCACACAGTTGTTCTCAATTCGAGAATAAGCAAGCAATAACAAAAAAAACCTGCGACCTTACACTAAGCATCTCGAAAGAACTATACGAATGGGACGGAAATCGGCAGACATAATGTACATCTACAGACAAACAAATGATCATAATTTCAGAAAAATTGGACAGTTTATTCAAGAGACAGAGCTTCACAAACTGAGAAAATCAGTGACACATTGGTCCACATCTAGCCCTTAAAAAACAGTCATTCCGCTTGGCATTGACTGATAGAGTTTTTGGATGTCCTGAGGAACAGCGTGGCAAATTCTGTGCAACTGAGGCGTTAGGTCGTCAAAATCTCGATCTTGTTGGAAGGCCCTGGGCCTTTGCACAAAGCTCCAGAGGTTCTCAATTGGGCGGAGATCCGGCGGCCGTACTGGACAAGGTAAGATTTGGCAAGCATGGAGACAAGCAGTAGAAACTCTCGCTCTTTGCGGGCGGACATTGTCTTGCTGAAATGGAAGCCCGGGACTGGTTGCCATGAAGGGCAACAAAGCGGAGCATGGAATGTCATCGACGTATCTCTGTGCTGTAAGGGTGCCGTGGATAATAACTAGAAGGGTTCTACTCAGGACACCACTTCTGACTGTCGGGGCGTGTTGCGGATGACAGTCAGGTTGTATTCCACCGCTGTCCGGGGCTTCCCCAGACCAGTCTTCTCTGATCACTGGGGCTCAATTCGAAGCGAGACTCATCACTGAAGACAATACAAGGACATTTGTGGCGACACCCTGGGCAGAAGTCGACCAACGAGTTTCTGACTTGCTCAAACTGAAAAGCTCTCTCTCTTGAATAATTCGTCTAATTTTTCTGAAATTGTAACCATTTCTTTCTCGGTACATGCGCACCACGTCGACCGATTTCCATCCCATTCGGATATTTCATTCGGGGTGTGTGTCATTTCTTTCGTTTTATTGCGTATTCTAATGTTGTACAACAAATGAATTTCCTTACACTATACAGGGTGGTCCATTGATAGTGACCGGGCCAAATATCTCACGAAATAAGCATCAAACGAAAAAACTCACGTGGTATCACGTAACATTCCGCCAGTGCGCACGGTATTTGCCTCGTGATACATTACCCGTGTTAAAATGGACCGTTTAGCAATTGCGGAAAAGGTCGATATCGTATTGATGTATGGCTATTGTCATAAAAATGCCCAACGCCCGTGTGCTATGTATGCTGCTCGGTATGCTGGACGACATCATCTGAGTGTCCGGACCGTTCGCCGGATAGTTACGTTATTTAAAGAAACAGGAAGTGTTCAGCCACATGCGAAACGTCAACCACGACCTGCAACAAATGATGATGCCCAAGTAGGTGTTTTAGCTGCTGTCGCGGCTAATCCGCGCATCAGTAGCAGACAAATAACGCGAGAATCGCGAATCTGAAAAACGTCGGTGTTGAGAATGCTACATCAACATCGATTGCATCCGTACCATATTTCTATGCACCAGGAATTGCATGGCGACGACTTTGAACGTCGTGTACAGTTCTGCCACTCGGCACAAGAGAAATTACGAGACGATGATAGATTTTTTGCACGCGTTCTATTTAGCGACGAAGCGTCATTCACCAACAGCGGTAACGTAAACCGGCATAATACAGTATGCACTATTGGGCAACGGAAAATCCACGATGGCTGCGACAAGTGGAACATCAGCGACCTCCGCGGGTTACGCATGGTGCGGCATTATAGGAGGAAGGATAATTGGCTCCCATTTTATCGATGGCAATCTAAATGGTGCAATGTATGCTGATTTCCTACGTAATGTTACTACAAGATGTTTCACAGCATTACAGAATGGCGATGTACTTCCAACATGATGGATGTCCGGCACATAGCTCGCGTGCCGTTGAAACGGTATTGAATAGCATATTTCATGACAGGTGGATTGGTCGTCGAAACACAGTACCATGGTCCGCACGTTCACCGGATCTGACGTCCCAGGATTTCTTTCTGTGGGGAAAGTTGAAGGATATTTGCCATCGTGATCCACCGACAACGCCTGACAACATGGGTCAGGGCATTGTCAATGCATGTGCGAACATTACGGAAGGCGAACTACTCGCTGTTGAGAGGAATATCGTTACACGTATTGCCAAATGCATTGAGGTTGACGGACATCATTTTGAGCATTTATTGCAATAATATGGTATTTACAGGTAATCATGCTGTAACATCACGCGGTCTCAGAAATGAAAAGTTCACAAAGGTGCATGTATCACATTGGAACAACCGATATAAAATGTTGAAACGTACCTACGTTCTGTATTTTAATTTAAGAAACCTACCTGTTCGTCTAAAATTGTGAGCCATATGTTTGTGACTAATACAACGCCATCTATCACAAAGCGAAAAAACTTGTCCAGCTGAAACATTCATATTTCTTTACGTACTACACGAATATGTAAAAAAAATATGGGGATTCCTATTTTTAAAAACGCAGTCGATATCCGTTTGACCTATGGCAGTGCCATCTAGCGGGCCAACCATAGTGTCATCTGGTTCCCCCTATGAAGCTAGACAAGTTTCGTTCTTTGTAGTTTTTTCGCTTGACGCTTATTTCGTGATATATTTGGGCCGGTCGCGATCAAGGGACCACCCTGTATATATCATATCAAATCAGAGTATTCACTGAAGATTGGATACATCTGTCAACTAAACATTCATTTTTTGTATAAAAGATGGACTTCTTACGCAATTATTCAAAAATATTTTTTCTGAAATTGAAATTTGTCACTAATTTTCTTCAAAAATATTAAATTTTTCTTATGTACATATAAATACCATAGAACTTGATTTGATAACTACAGAAAAACTCTTGGAATCCCTTCTTTTGCAATGGCATGTAGGGCATCTTCTACTGTAAAGGAAGAGGACACTGTATTGACATGAAGCTTAGCCTGGTCAACCTTTCATTATCTATTGTGTTTGGGAAGTAAGTCTTCACTTGTTTCATTGTGCAAAATGACCTCGCAGCTTCACATGTTGATACTGGTACACGCAAAAGGTAAAAGATACTGTGTGTTTTGATAGAAGTTCTTGTCACAAGCATAAAAAAAAATCAGCAGAAGATTAGCGGGAAGGAGAGGCATTAACTGATAACACCATTTCTCAAACCATAATGTTTACTCTGCTTCAAGTTCAGTTTGTGATACCCTATTCTCTAACTAACTTTCGTTGGGATAGCTTATTGAAATTCTCCTGACACAATGAATCGGTAAGTTGATTTCGATCGAAGATAAGAAATTCTTGTTTCTATCAAATGTCTTCTCCAGATTTTAAATGAGTCCATCTACTGCTGGTAAAATCACTGCTCTTCTATAATAAACTTGAGATGAGGTCATGTGGATGGCTGTCTCTTTCAGTTTGGTCTTTATCTATCTGGGTACACGTGACAGCAAAAAATGTGGGCCACTTTTGAATGTAGTCCTCTAAATGCCTAAACTCTGTGGATTATAGGCGTTTGACTATACATAATGGTATCATAAGAGCCACTACAAAGAACATTTCTTATTATGGCAAACAATCCAAATGTAAAGTGACACCACAACACAAGAAATATTGGAAAACATGTTATTAGAGATGAGACAGTCCCTAATGCCTGTAAATTAAACTTCATTACAATAAGCGACACTTCAAAAGTATTATCACACCCATTAAATGACATGATGAGTTTATTTTCATGATCTTAATTTGAACCCACATTTAACAAAACAATGCTTGCATGTCTTATCGAGACTCATCTAGCTATAAAGAGACATAAAATATCGAATTTTTCTCCAGTATCAGTTTACAAGACTGTTCACCAGTGTCAGTTTACAAGGCAGAATATCCAAACCTGGAAATTAATGACGATACGTTTAACACTACACTGGGAATGCCATGAAGCTTATGTTGCCACTGAGAATTAACCATGAAAGGTATGTAATAAAGTGCAACAGTCAAGTGTAAAACGGCATGAGGTGAAGCTGTAGCGATGGACAGGGAGTAGAAGCAACTATCTATATGAAATGTTAACTAAGTACAATCAGGTGTCAGATATTAAATTTGTTCACCACTACTGGATAATTTGCAATTTTAGAGGGAATATCTTCAGATAGAAGTTGATATGTAATACTTGGAAACTGTTTAATCAACTTTAGTAATAATTTGAAAATTTCCAAAATACCCCACAACCATTAATTAATTTTGAAAAATGAAAACTTTTGTTATAACACAAATTAAAGAAGCTTTCAAGCCACATTCATCCCCGTGTAATAAAGCTAGTTTCTGAAATATTATTTTAGGAGAATAAGCTGTCACAATGTACCATTCGATTATTTTCAGGATATCTAATTAAAGTAACTAAACATTCATTTTATTCTAATTATCTACTTTGCTTGTACTTCTTTTATGTTTTAAATTATTATTTTGCATTTTACATGCTTGTTTTTTCTGTTTTTTAGTATACTGTTTCATATACATGTATTTTAGTAATTGAAAATAATAAGTAACTCTCTATTATAATAGAAAAGAATTACAAAAATGATAATCTCCAAGGAAATGCTTAAAACATAATGTTTTCTATACACCAAGCATATAAAATGAACGATATTTCTTCATGTAATACACACAACAGAGAAGACAACATAAAACAAAGTTCAGCAGCATTTCAAGTTTTCACAGTTGATCCTCTAAATATCCTGATTTGTATCAAGCATATTTCAGTTCATTGGTAAGCCTTGACAAAGAGAACTGATTATGTAGTAGTGACTTCAGCTTGATTGTATTGTTTCTCAAGTGCAGATGGACATTAATCATTCTACATAACTTGATCTGAAAGTCTTCTCACAAAGTTCTTCCAGCATCAGAATCTGTATATGTCCCATGCACGTAACATTGCCATTGAGCTCTTTGTGATCACTGGATGAGCAAGTTCCTTGTTCTCATGTATGATGTTCTAAACAGTTATTTCACACTAACCACTGCAAGAATGTAACAATAACACATATAATTCTCCCTCACTAGGAAAGAAAACATCTTCCAAATATGTTTTGACCCGGTCAGACATTTGTTTAAGATGTTTCGACGCTGTCAGAAGGACATTTGGGTCTTCAACAATAGATTCTCGGTCCCAATTCACCATTAGTTTCTTTTAAAACTATGGAAAGGAGGTGGTCAGTGTGTAAAAACCGTTTTGAGCGTCATACTTAAGGAAAAGAAACATACGGTGATGCCAAAAGGCTCGACAGCAAGGGTACGGTCTTGGACATAAACACTTTCGATGTTGGAAGAACTTTGTGAGTAGATTTTCAGATGTTGTTCTATTGAATAATTATCATGTCAATCTCGACTTGAAAAACAATACACTCAAGCTGCAGTCAATAGTACATAGTCAATTCTCTTCACCAAGCCTCATCCATGTAATGAAGCATGCCTCATACAAATCCAGATAGTTAGAAGATCATCCGTAACAATTTGAAATCCTCCTGTATTTTGTTTTATATTTTCTCCAAAGTGTATATTATGAGAAAATGGTGTAAAGAAAATGTTATGTTTTAAGCATTTCCTTACAGACTATCAGTACTGTAGTTAGTTTCTATGATAATAATGAGTTGCTTATTATTTTCAATTAATAAAATACATGTATGTGAAATGGTACACTAAAAACAAAAAATGCATGTACAACTGAAAAATAACGATTCAAAAAAAACAAATATAAGTAAAGCAGATAATTAGAACAGCAACAAATGTTAACATATTTTGATTAGGTATCCTGAAAATATTCCAACAGTACATAATGTACACCTTATTTTTCAAAAATAGCGTTTCAGACACCATCATTGTTACACAGGGATGTACATGACTTGAAAGCTTCTTTAATTTATTTAAGTTTTCATTTTTCAAAAATAGTTAATGATCATGGTCTAATTTGTAAAATTTTGTAAAATTCTTACAAAAGTTAAGTACACAATTTTGAAGAACATTACTCACATATAAACTTTTATATGAAAAACATTTTTATATATTTTCGAAGATATTTCCTCTACACATAAAATGGCAAATTACCTTTTGGGGTGTGTTTTACCTCATAAAAGTGCAATTAGTCACAAAAAAACATTTATTGCACTATTTTGTCCCTCTACACACCTGCCGAGTTTCATAACGATCGTTTATTAACACTTGGGAACATTCCCTTGTTATACAGCGATTTTTGGATGTGAGTTAACTCAGATTTTTCGAGTCTGAAACTTTCTTTAATCTTAGTCATTTGTTACAAGCATTATGGGGTTATCACAAATGTTAATATTGCTACAAGATAACTAAATTGAGATAGGGTAGTACTTGTTTTTTAATTGGTCACAATTCACTTTATGCATCAAGTTCCCAACTGAATTATGTATTTTTTTCCGCTGCGAGGCACAAACCAGTTTTATTGACTCAACATCTGCCAAAAAATAGTGAACTTTACCTTTGGTTACTCTGTGAATGTCAGAGTCTTTGCGTGTTAGTTTATTTGCGTCCATTTTGCGTCAGTAGACCAGCCTTATCCCCACTGATTCATAATGATCAATCCAGTCTGCTTGTACAGAACCAAAGTGTTAATATTTTATATGTGTTACACATTTAATGAAGTTTAGGAGTATATTTCAGTTTGAGAATAAATGTCCTTTGCCCATTTAGTTTGTTAAACTCTTCTCCAAAGTGCATACCAGCGTACCATCCTCACTGATCTCATGCTCCCCGTAAGATGTAGATACTAGGAAGCATTTAGTAAAGTTCAATCCATATTAGATCTATCTGAAGTGCGGTAGTTCCATTGTGTGTTTTCTTTGTGATGTAATCTAGGACCAAAATCTAATTAATTTTCCTGGGACTTCAAACTACTTGGCACTTAAGGGAAGGTAGAGAATATTAAGCACTGTATTTATTCAACAGAAAGCTCACATCTACAACATGTCCATGTTAAAAGGAAAAGGATGCTTCCACTACAATATCAACTATCGAAATTTAGGCGTTCTCAGACGTCAAGGAACAGTAGGCATCTTTTAACGTGACGAACGACATGACACCTGCTCTGGCGTAATCACAAGAGCCAGAACGAAGATGAAGAACGCAAGAGAAGAGAAGGCGGTGAAACGACGTCGGCCTATGGTGCGCTGATCAGGACCGCGCCACGACAGGAGCGGCCTCTAAAAGAGGGGATATAAGCGCCGCTGCTGCGAACCTCGGATGCTCAGTGTTCGGACAGTATTACGACCCACATTTAGCGACGAGGATGGGATTTGGTGATACCATACACGATAGCCAGTGCCTCTTTCTCAATTTGTGAATAGTTATACTGAGCTTCAGACAATGCTTTCGATGCGAAAGCGATAGGTCTGTCTTTATCACAAATTCTATGTGAAATCACTACGCCGATTCCATAAGAGGAAGCGTCAACTTGCAGTACAACTGGCTTGTTAGGATCAAAATAAACTAAGCATCGATCACTGACCAAGGCAGTCTTAAGTTTTTGAAAAGCTACTGGACACTCATCTGTCCAAACAAAGGGTACTTTCTTGTGAGGCAAGCGATGCAATGGAGCTGCGATTTGTACAGCATTCGGTAAGAACCGAATTTAACAGTTCCTTCTCCCCAAAATCGACTGCAGTTCTTTGATATTGCGAGGAACTGGCAAGTCTCGTATGACTAACAAGTGCGACTGAAGAGGATGTACACCTTGACTCAGGTTTAAAAAAGTCATACTTGTCCAGTCGACACTTTAGTCCTGCATCAGACAACATACGAAACAAAGCACCTAAATTTACAGTATGTTCTTCAGGTTTCAAGAACCTTCAACGTCGCAGCGCGTCAGCAATCGTTGGTTAATATATTAAAAAACTAAAAACCCGTCTCGATTGCGAAAAAAGCACCTAGTGTTAACCTAGGTTAACACTAGGTGCTTTTTTCGCAATCGAGACGGGTTTTCAGTTTTTTAATATGTCCTTCAGGTGTTTGACCGGCGACGACATTAACGTCCAGATACTCTGAACAGTTTGGCACTTGCGCAGTCAGCTGTTCCAAATACCGCTGAAAAATGGCGTGTGCGGAAGCACTGCCAAAAGGCAAACGCAAATATTTAAACAAACCCAAATGAGTATTTACTACACACATTATTTGGGATTCTTCATCAAGTGGTATTTGAAGGTACGTGTCGCGCAAATCAATTTTTGAAAAGTAGCGCCAAGCGCCTAATTTGTCCATGAGATCCTTTGGGCGCGGCAACGGATAAGTATCAATCACAGTTTGTGGGTTGACTGTAGACTTAAAGTCAACACTGAGGCGAATGTGACCAAGAGATTTGGGTAACAAAACCAGTGGACTTGCACATTGACTAGCGTGTATGGGCGCAATATATCTGTTGTCTTGCAATTCTTTAAGTTCAGCAGCGACTTTTTTCCGTAATGCAATGGGAACAGTTGTTCCCCGGCAAAATTTCGGCTGAGCATTTTCTTTCAGAGTAATATGTGCAACAAAATTGTTAGCTTTGCCTAGATCTTCAGGAAAGAGTTCCGGGAATTCTTTCCTTGCCATAGCGAGTCTGTCTTTTTCATTGAATGAAGACACTGACAATACATTGTCCTGAATTTGAAATCCAAACAAATCAAACGAATCGAGGCTAAATATGTTCTCACAATCGCGTGAGTCCGCGTATGCGAGCGATACCTGGCAGGCAAAGTACAAGTTCCGAGAACGGGTATGTATTGTCGATTGTAAGCCGTCAGTTGCGAGCTAGTTTTAGACAGGCGTGAGGAGCCTAACAGTTCATATGTGTTACGATTTAGCAGTGTGACAGAGGCATCAATGTCGAACTAAAATTTACATCTCTTCCGTTAAGATGCAAATGAACAAAAAGTTTGTTGGACTGGCGTAGCACTGAAGAAATTGTTCGCATGCTAGTTTTGCTAACGTCTTCAGCCGGCTTTGAATACATGATGCTGATTACATGGGCCTTGTAAATGGAGTTTTGTGAGTGGGCAGAATTTTTATGGTTGATCTGTCGCTTTGAAGGGGAGACAGGAGCGGCTTCTACAAGAGAGGAACATAAGCGCCGTTCCTGCCAGCTCCTCCCACTCAGTATTCGGACAGTATTAGGACCCCACAGCACCATTCAGAAGACTGATGGCCTCCAAAAACAGACTAAACAAAATCATAAATTTTAATTGAACTGTGGAACAAATGCATTATGAAAACAATGTTGTCTCAATGTTAAGTTTGGACTCGCCCAATAAGGCATAGCGCCACAATGTGAAGTGCTTAGAGGTCTTATTGGTGTAATAACTATCGTCCAAAAAGTGTAGTTTTGGAGAGACAAGACACCGTTGTTGTAATTCGGTCTGGTGGAACTGAAGCACCGCGACCACTGGAGTCACGGCCTGCTGGCGCGTTTAGAATCCAGCACTCCAGCAGCTGGCAGGTGAAAGGCGGCCGCCGCTCCAGACATCTGCAAGTCACGCCGTCGCATGTCTTCTGGATGACGTCACCGGCGCCAGGACTGGCCGTCCTGCTGTAACTTATTCCAGCTGCGACAAACTGAGCTTGTAAATTTTAAACACTGCCATTATGAGAACGAAAACTTGGACCAAATACGATCTTTCTTTTTATTATCCTTGCAATTAGCCAATTCCTCTGTTTGTGTCGCCTAATGGACGTAATAATCTTGATCATTGTATTGATTTTGTGCCACATGCGCACAGGAATACGACTTATACCTGTCCACGTGTACCAGCGTTGTTGTGGTCTTCAGTCCAGAGACTGGTTTGATGCAGCTCTCCTTGCTACTCTATCCTGTGCAACCTTCTTCCGAGTAACTGCTGAAACCTACACCCTTCTGAGTCTGCTTACTGTATTCATCTCTTGGTCTCCCTCTACGATTTTAACCCTTCACGCTTCCCCCCAATACTAAACTGGTGACCTCTTGATACCTCAGAACATGTCCTACCAACCGATCCTTTCTTCTAGTCAAGTTGGGCCACAAATTCCTGTTCTCCCCAATTCTCTTCAGTACCTCCTCATTAGTCACGTGATCTACCCATCTAATCTTCAGCATTCTTTTGTAGCACCACATTTCGAAAGCTTCTATTCTCTTCTTGTCTAAACTATTTATCGTCCATGTTTCACTTACATACATGGCTACACTCCATACAAACACTTTCAGAAACGACTTCCTGATACCTAAATCTTTACTCGATATCAACAAATTTCTCTTCTTCAGAAACGCTTTCCTTGCCATCGCCAAACTACGTTTTATATTCTCTCTACTTAGACCATCGTCACTTATTTTGCTCCCCAAACAGCAAAACTGATCTACTACTTTAACTGTCTCATTCCCTAATCTAATTCCCTCAGCTTCATCTGATTTAATTCGACTACATTCCATTATTCTGGTTTTGCTTTTATTGATGTTCACTTGATATCCTCCTTTCAAGACACTGTCCATTCCATTCAACTGCTCTTCCACGTCCTTTGCTGTCTCTGACAGAATTACAATGTCGTCGGCAAACCTCAAAGTTTTTATTTCTTGTGCATGTATTTTAACTCCTACTCCAAATTAAGGAAAGGAAACAATTTCTTCTCCATGGATTTTAATACCTATTCCGAATTTTTCTTTTGTTTCCTTTACTACTTGCTCAATATACAGATTAAATGACATTGGCGATAGGCTACAACCCTGTCTCACTGCCTCCCCAACTACTGCTTCCCTTCTGTGCCCCTCGACTCTTATTACTCCCATATGGTTTCTCTAAAAATTGTAGACAGCCTCTTTCGCTCCCTATATTTTACCCCTGCCACCTTCCGAATTTGAAAGAGTATTCCAGCCAACATTTTCAAAATTTCTCTAAGTCTACAACTGCAAGAAACGTACGTTTGCCTTTCCTTAACTTATCTTCTTATGAAAGATAAATGATGTATTACAATCTGAAATGAAGCTAGAAGCTTAAAAATGGCCAAGGGTTGAAATTGGCCAATTGCACGGATAATAAAATTAATACAGCCTGCTTGGACCACGTATTCGTTCGCAAAGCACGTTGAGGTTTTAGACCACCACAAAAATAAAATTTTAAACTGCTGTTATGGTCATATTACAACGAAACTGGTCACTCACACATCACATGACACCATACTGGGTGTATCAAGCACTTTATCTCCTTTGATCTTCTGAAGATGAGTACACTCGAAATGCGTAAATAAAAATGAGTTGCTGAACATCAAGTGACAAAAAATCTTTTCTCCAGCGACCACATAGCAGTGTTTAAAATTTATAATTTCATATTATGGGTCTCAGACCTCTTACGTGACTACAGGCCATACCTTAAACAAACTGAGCTGTTCTCAGGTCATTATCATCATAAGCAGCAGCAGCAGATACTAACGGCAAAATCTATTTGATGTAACCATCTTCCTCTGACCTCGCCGTCTGTACCATTTAGATGAAGTTGCTCCTGTTGGTTTCTCTGATAATACTTTGTAATATGGATCTTCTGGACCCGACTCACGACTTTTTCCCGCACGATTTTTCGCTCCCAGATTTCTTATGAAACTGTTACGTCGAATTAGGTGTTCAATTAAATTAGTTTTCTTCTGGTGTGTTATTAACCACTTCCTTTTCCCTTTAATTTCTATTAGAATTTGTTCATTACATTTCCTTTCAGTCAGGGATGTTTCTGTGGCTCTTCTCCATATTCATATCTCTATTGCTTCTAATTTTTTCATTTCTTGTTTACCCAGGATCAGTCCGTCCTTCACAACCATAGTTCAAATGCTCCAAACAAATGTTTTGACGAATTTCTTTCTTCTTTTTACGTTAATGTTTGTTAATAAATTTTTGTTGCTTATGAATGCTTGTTCAGTCTCTACAATTCTTCTTTTGATAATCGTTGTACGTCTGTTGTCACTGGTTATTACACTTCCTAAGAAGCAAAATTAATTTACTTGCATTATCATTTTATTTCTGTTTTAAGGTATGACCTTATTTATCTGTTCGCTGTATCTATCATCATTATTTTAGTCTTGTTGCCTTTTTTTCAGTTTGTCCAAAGCGCCAGACATAACTTTTACTTATAGTTCAGAATCTGTTAATACTACTACAGCATAAGCAAATCAGATACGTCCTCGTTTGCCATTAACTTTGATCGCTTTGGTGCTGCCTTCCATTGTTTGTGTCGGAATTTCTGTAAATAAACCGCGAATATAGAGAGAACACCTCTTCTTATCCTACACACTTTCGTAGTACAGTTGATATCTACGGATCCGCAGTCTACGCAAGAACTAGAACACAGAAATATGTTCACCCAGCGGTTCTCTAACGGTTCCGTGACTAAGGAGCGGATTTCTATGATTCTAAGTGAATGATTGGTAGAACATTGCGATCACTGTTTACGAAGATTCGGTGACTATACTGCAAAATAGTGTCATGCAACTATGCCACTTTGAAGTGTAGTGCAGCATTCAATACATTTTGAATGACATGCTACAATAATGAGTAACTCACTGTTTTAAGTCCCACTGTAAATTTCTTAAAAGTAAGTTGTAATTTTTCTGCTTTTTCGATATGTGATTGTTTCACCTGTTCATTGCACCTGTAGTAAACACACAAGAATAAAAAGAACGACATTGGATAGAAATCTCTCAAATACTGAATTCATTTTCCCTTTACGAGTGTATCGTAACAGTTAGTACGTACTCTTCCGCTGGATCCAGTTGGCAACAAACAGTGAGGGGAAAAGTCCGTGGAACGGAACAGCCACGTTTGGCACCTCGTGACAGGGCATTTCACAGCGAACTTGAAGGCCTCGAAGTGGCGTGCGCTGGGCCAGGCACGTAGGTACTTCTCTGCCGCTTTCTTACGCTGCCGTGAGCTGGGTCACGTCAACACAGAGGTGTGCCAATGCTAACTTGGGGAGGTGCTTACGTTAGATCACAACGAAACCAAGAAACGGATTGTCGAGTTGAGACACAGACTGATTCCGTTGGCTATTTACACTCACGTGCAACGGAGTGAGAGAATCTGCCATGTAGCCAGAAGCGTGAATCGAAATGGACCTGCAAAAGATCGACGATTGGTCGACTGGCACTTGACTCTCAACGTAAACAAACTGTAAATTATTGCGCTTAAATGTGAGAGAATGTCTCCTATCTTTCGATTACGCTGTTGACGATAAATCACTGCAATCAGTTACTAACGTGAAATGTCTAAGAGTAATTGTCCGGAACGTCCTAAAGTAAAATGGTAACACGAATCTAGTTGTAGGAACCGCAGATGTGAGATCGAGATTTATTGGAAAACCATAAGGCAATTAATTCATCCACAAAAGAAGTGGGTTCGATCTTCAGCTGGATTCGTACAAGAAACGAAAATTTGCATTTTTCTTCACGGAATCATTTAGTACGTTGCGGTGTCCCTCCTCTCCTGACGTCGACTACAGGCTGCCTGCTACGAATTATGTGATAAGTAAGGGCTTTCGTTTCTCGTATACAGGGTGGTCCATTGATGGTGACCGGGCCAAATACCTCACGAAATAAGCGTCGAACGAAAAAACTACAAAGAACGAAACATGCTAGCTTGAAGGGGGAAACCAGATGGCGCTATGGTGGCCCGCTAGATGGCTTGGTCAAACGGATATCAAACTGCGTTTTTTTAAATAGGAACCCCCATTTTCTATTACATATTCGTGTAGTACGCGAAGAAATATGAATGTTTTAGTTGGACCACTTTTTTCACTTTGTGATAGATGGCGCTGTAATAGTCACAAACATATGGCGCACAATTTGAGACGAACAGTTGGTAAGAGTTAGGTTTTTTAAATTAAAATACAGAACGTAGGTACGTTTGAAGATATTATTTCAGTTGTTCCAATGTGATATATGTACCTTTGTGAACTTACCATTTCTGAGAACGCATACTGTTACAGCGTGATTACCAGTAAATACCACATTAATGCAATAAATGCTTAAAATGATGTCCGTCAACCTCAATGCATTTGGCAATACGTGTAACGACATTCCTCTCAACTGCGAGTAGTTCGACTTCCGCATTGACAATGCGCTGACGCATGTTGTCAGGCGTTGTCGGTGGATCACGATAGTAAATATCCTGCAACTTTCCCCACAGAAGGAAATCCGGGAACGTCAGATCCGGTGAAAGTGCGGGCCATGGTATGGTGCTTCGACGACGAATATGTTACTCAATACCGCTTCAACCGCACGCGAGCTATGTGCCGGACATCCATCATGTTGGAAGTACATCGCCGTTCTGTCATGCAGTGAAACATGTTGTAGTAACGTCTGTAGAACATTACGTAGGAAATCAGCATTCACTGCACCTTTTAGATTGCCATCGATAAAATGGGAGCCAGTTATCCTACCTCCCATAATGCCGCACCATACATTAACCCGCCAAGGTCGCTGATGTTCCACTTGACGCAGCCATCGCGGATTTTCCGTTGAGTGCACATTATGCCGGTTTACGTTACCGCTGTTGGTGAAATAACGCTTCGTCGCTAAATAGAACGCGTGCAAAAAATCTATCATCGTCCCGTAATCTCTCTTGTGCCCAATGGCAGAACTGTACACGACGTTCAAAGTCTTCGCCATGCAATTCCTGGTGCATAGAAATATGGCACGGGTGCCGTCGATGTTGATGTAGCAGTCTCAACACCGACGTTTTTGAGATTTACGATTCTCGCGCAATTTGTCTGCTACTGATGTGCAGATTAGACGCGACAGCAGCTAAAACACCTACTTGGGCATCATCATTTGTTGCAGGTCGTGGTTGACGTTTCACACGTGGCTGAACACTTCCTGTTTCCTTAAATAACGTAACTATCCGGCGAACGGTCCGGACACTCGGATGATGTCGTCCAGGATACCGAGCAGCATACATAGCACACGGGCGTTGGGCATTTTTATGACAATAGCCATACATCAATACGATATCGACCTTTTCCGCAATTGCTAAACGGTCCATTTTAACACGGGCAATGTATCACGAGGCAAATACCGTGCGCACTGGCGGAATGTTACGTGGTACCACGTACTTATACGTTTGTTACTATTACAGCGCCATCTATTACAAAGCGAAAAAAGTGGTCCAACTAAATCATTCATATTTCTTTACGTACTACACGAATATGTAATAAAAAATGGGGGTTCCTATTTAAAAAAAAAACGCCATTGGTATCCGTTTGACCTATGGCAGCACCATCTAGCGGGCCAACCATAGCGCCATTTGGTTTCACCCTTCAAGCTAGACGAGTTTCGTTCCTTGTAGTTTTTTCGTTTGATGCTTATTTAGTGAGATATTTGGTCCGGTCACGATAAATGGACCACGCTGTAGTTGCTGTTGTGGTCTTGTTTTGCCATGCTGCAGGTGCAAATCACATTGTAACCACAGTCTAACATAAACAGTCGCGGCACTCACTACTGTGAAAACTGTTACAGTCTGACAGTTGGTGCGACCCTGGTACCGCGAGCGTCGAGAATGCAGCCATAAAATTAAAGTTTGTTTTTAATTATTTTTCTAGTTAAGTAGCTTGACAGTTACTACATTCTTGCGTTCGAAGCATTAGTAAATTATCAAGAGACATGAATGACCGTGAAATACGAGAGTTTGAACTTTAATAGTGGCAACTATTTATTTACAGCTCGTACAAAATAGATACGTGTTTCAAAGTTTTACTGACCTTCAAAGTAGTCACCAGCATTGTGTATAACCCGTTGCCAGCGGTGTGGAAGTCGTAGGATACTCTTAGCAGTGCCAGTTGTGTTGACAGTTCGAGCGGCGCTGTCTATCGCCCTACGAGTTTGTAGCACTTCTGAAGCGAATGGCCGGCCGCGGTGGTCTCGCGGTTCTAGGCGCTCAGTCCGGAACCGCGCGACTACTACGGTCGCAGGTGCGAATCCTGCCTCGGGCATGGATGTGTGTGATGTACTTAGGTTAGTTAGGTTTAAGTAGTTCTAAGTTCCAGGGGACTGATGACCACAGATGTTAAGTCCCATATTGCTCAGAGCCATTTGAACCATTTTTTTTTTTTAAGCGAATGCCGTGAAGTGTTTCCTTCAGTTTAGAAATCACGTTGAACTTACGAGAGCTTAAGCCAGGGGAGTGCGGTAGGTGGTATAGCATTTAGCAGCCCCATCAGTAAAACAAATCAGTAACAGCTTCCACTGTACGTGCTTTTGCAAAATGGTCAGGTCCTGCAGAAAGTGTCATGACTTCTGTCTCTAAGCTAGTCGTAGGTTGTTTTCCAAAACTGAACGGCATAGAGACAGAAGTGATGACACTTTCTGCAGGACCTGACCATCATTTCGCAGGACAATGCTCAAGCACGTACAGTGCAAGCTGTTACTGATTTGTTTGACTGCTGGGGCAGCTGAGTGCTATACCACCTACTCCACTCACCTGACTTAAGCCCTCGTAAGTTCAACTTGATTCCGAAACTAAAGGAAACACTTCACGGCATTCGCTTCAGCACTGCTACAAATTCGTCGGGCAATAGACCGCGCCGCTCGAACTGTCAACACAACTGCCACTGCTAAGAGTTTCCTACGACTTCCACGCCGCTGGCAACGGGTTATACACAATGCTGGTGACTACTTTGGAGGTCAGTAAAACTTTGAAACACGTACCTATTTTGTACGAGCTGTAAATAAATAATTGCCACTATTAAAGCTCCAACCCTCGTACACGTAGAAACAGCCGAACCTGCTGATTTAGTGACGTAAGCTACAACTTTATGATGAGGAAATACTTTCGAATATGTGTATAATTGCAGCTGACTTCACTGAAAACAACAGAATATAAACACATATTTCATGCACGGACAGAATATATTTCTTTTGTTGTCTAATCTTATTACGACAGGCACTTTCCTTGGCACGCAACAACTTTGTAGGAAGCCTAATGTTTCGCATAGTCTTATATTACTCGATTTTCTTATGCATAAATATTTTTGTAAATGTAATGACTTTTGCTTCAAAAGTGAATTTGTTGAAGATTCCTGCTGTTTGTGGCTCAGATGCAGCAGCAATAATTGTGAAATTGGTTTCTTCTGTGTTGGGAAAAAGTTTTATTGCTTTTATTCCCTTATTACCATGTCAGTCCGATTTTGCCCTTCAGCTACAATTGTAGTATATCGGCTACGTTAAATAATGTGGGTGTTGCATTCCATACGCGGTTTCTATGTTCCACGTTCACTAATTTGATTGGAAGTGTAGTGAAGAAAACTTCACGTCTTTGAGTAGATATACGATGACTTTCTGCAAAAGGTCAGGTCTTCTGTTGTTTACTTGGAATTTTTTTGTTCTTAAAGAACATTACATTCTCTGTAAGTTACAAGAAAATTGTAAATAAACTGTTCTGTAATGTAGCGGTTCACACCTCCTAGCATCGTTACAAACCTAAATAAAGACAAATGTGGTGTCCTCTTCTTATTGATATTCCAATTCATTGCGCTACAGACTCCCCCGTTCGTGAAAACCATTCTACAAGCCAATATAAACAATTACGATTCGCTTGGTGCGCTACAATCGCAGTGGATAACAATAAAGAGACGGAATGTTGTGACTGTTATGTTAGACTGCGTTATAACTACGGCTCAGACGAACCCGTAATAATATTCATGTAAATGAAGTCTTCTATTTAAATACGAGTCTTCCATAGCAGACGCTTTTCGCCAACAAGGAATAGGCAAGTGGAAAATTCGGACGTAGAACGTTGAATTACATTCGTAGGAAAAGTTGGCGAGATTGTGAAACAAACGAAGACTCCATACATCGACGTTCTCAAAACACGTTAATCTCTGGTGACAATGTCCTCTTTCATACACTTCTGTAAAGAAAGTGTTTAACGATAAGTCTTTTCTTGAGTACGTAGTCGTTCTAATAACTCACTTCAAGTGATATCTTTAGCTGCACTATGTTGTTGGAGTTTAAACGTCAGTATTCACAAGAGTCTGAGATAACACACTCAGTGATAATCAGAATAATCCACGACAAAATATCACTCCGATATTATCTATAACTGGCTTGCAAAATACCAGTAACCTACAGAAGTCACAGTTAGCTCGTATAAGTTTTTCAACAAACCATTAGTGCTGTTAACAGTTCTCTACAGTTCACTCGGCGTAACTCACATGCACTGAACTCATATCCGTATAAACATTGTTCTTTGATTTCCATTTGTATATCCATCACTATGATGCTGCATTAAAAGGTCGTAGAACTTCCTTAAAGTTCCGTAAGCGTTAATTACTGAAACCAAAACAACCAGTCTAAATGTTCGCAGTATTAACTGTCAGGCCGTCCGGGGTGGCCGAGCGGTTCTAGGCGCTACAGTCTGGAACCGCGCGACCGCTACGGTCGCAGGTTCGAATCCTGCCTCGGGCATGGATGTGTGTGAAGTCCTTAGGTTAGTTAGGTTTAAGTAGTTCTAAGTTCTAGGGGACTGATGACCTTAGAAGTTAAGTCCCATAGTGCTCAGAGCCATTTGAACCATTGACTGTCAGAGATATTCCTGCACGTCCGATACTTTATAATGACTAAGAATATTTAATGTCATTTAAATTTCAATTTAAACTTATATTTACTTCTTCTGAGCTACAACAATCTCAATTTAAAGTTACCTGGCTAATCTTCTTTCAGTTCGAAAGTCTCAAAATTATAGACTGTCGTATTAAGTAATTCCCACAACTGCGATATCTTAATTCATCCTCTTAGGGTTTATTACGAACATCAGTCACCATCATACACTTGCCTGATGTATCATAGCCTTTTAATGCTCACAATCGGACCTCTGACACAAAGATGGAAACAATCCACCATTTAATGTATTAGAAATACATTTTTAATAGCTAACCTCAATCTCAACAATGTTTTCCAGGTCGTCTGCCACCCCCTGGCCGTCGGTTGGTCTCCAATAGCGTCCGGTATACCCGTTGCTGCGTCGTCAGAACTGCACTGGAACACTTTGCCGAACTCGATCGTGGATCATGTAACAAAAACAAAACCTTTTTAGTACATAAATCCATATAAAATCTATAATACAAAATTATAGTACTTACACCTACTTCCCTGGCGTTGCTCAGCGGAAACTGACAGTGTTCGCCCGGATTCACGTAAACACTGCAAAATGGAGATGTCCAACAAACTGCAGTGTCAGACGCTGCAAGGCAGGCATTGCGCATCACAGACAGGTCTACTGACGAAATTACGAGAAATTACTTTTCAAGAACAACCACTGTTACTTTTGTAAAAAATCTTGAACATACAAACATCAGCGCTTAAGTCATGGACTGCGCGGCTGGTCCCGGCGGAGGTTCGAGGCCTCCTTCGGGCATGAGTGTGTGTGTGTTTGTCCTTAGGATAATTTAGCTTAAGTAGTGTGTAAGCTTAGGGGACTGATGACCTTAGCAGTTAAGTCCCAAAGATTTCACACATTCACATACACACATCAAAAAAAGTTTTGCATCACCCCGATTCCCAGAACTCCTGATGATAGACGTTGACTTTACATATTGTATCGCAGACACAGTCCCTTTGACTGTTAAGAGGTGTCACTTAACCCTCCCAAAGATGTAAACAACCATGCACGAGCAGCGCCTATTGGATTGAAGGGGTCCGACAGCCAATCAGTTCCAGTCATTCCACCAGGAAGGAGGTATAGAGCTCGTGTTGTCTGTACTTCAAGCATGCCTAGACGGTCAATACAGCGGTTCGACCGCGTCCGCGTTTTTACTTTGTGCCAGAAAGGGCTCTCAACAAGGGAAGTGTCCAGGCGTCTCGGAGTGACCAAAACGTTGTTGTTCGGACCTGGAGGAGATACAGAGGGACAGGAACTGTCGATGACATGCCTCACTCAGGCCGTCAAAGGGCTACTACTGCAGTGGATGGATGCCCGCTACCTACGGATTATGGCTCGGAGGAACCCTGACAGCAACGCCACCATGTTGAATAATGCGCTCCCATCGTGCACATCTTGTGAATGACTTGCTTCAGGATAACGACATCGCTCGACTAGAGTGGCCAGCATGTTCTCCCGACATGAACCCTCTCGAACATGCCTGGGATAGATCGAAAAGAGCTGTTTAAGGACGTGACCCACCAATCACACTGAAGGATCTACGCCGAATCGCCGTTGAGGAGTGGGACAATCTGTACCAACAGTGCCTTGATGAACTTGTGGGCAGTATGCCACGGCGAATACAGGCATGCGTCAATGCAAAAGGATGTGCCACTGGGTATTAGAGGTACCGGTGTGTATAGCAGTTGGGACCACCCCCTCTGAAGGTCTGGCTGTATGGTGGTACAACATGCAATGAGTGGTGTTTATAAGCAATAAAAAGGGCGGAAATGATGTTTATGTTGATCTCTACTCCAATTTTCTGTACAGGTTCTGGAACTCTCGGAACAGAGGTGATGCAATACTTTTTTTCATGTGTGTAGCTGTGAACAGCAACTGTAAAGCGATAGTCTTGGACATAATATAGCAATCAGCCTACCAGTTACGTTGCACCCGTTTATCAGAATCCTTGGTCTATTATAATTACAAAAATGTCTTCTTCAGAAGGAGATTGTAACACCTAGAAGTTACACATTGGCTACAAAAAGGTCACGTAAAACAGAAATGGCAGATGCAGGAAAAACTGCTGGAGTACACACATATTTCTTACATATTGTACTGAAAAGATGCGCTAGAATAAAGCCGTTTGGCTCTTGTGAAGTAAAAGTTCACCTCAAAACAATAAAATAATAAGTCATGGTCATGAGATAAAATCAGTGTGGACTTCACAGATAAAACTTGCCAAATGACTGACGTACTAGGCTAGTTAGTTAAGATAACGTCCATACAGAGGGCATTACGTGTGTGGGGGCAAGCAACGCGCAAGTCAACATGCTGAGTGGCTTCCATAAAATGAAATGACAAGAACTACGCATGATTAGGCGCTAATAATCGTGCCTAGTAGTTTACGTCTAATAACTGACAAAAACAGTGCGTGACTAACAAACATTGTAGGCCTACCTTTAACATTAAATACATTAAATATCAAATAAGGATAATAAAAATATCTAAATCCCTTGTCTTACAAGTTATTATAACAGAAAAATCTATGAAACATAACTTCGTTAGAACAAAACAGACACAATGGGTAAATCTTTCTCCTCTAGGAACAAAGTCTTGTTTCAAGTAGATGAAATTTAGTAGCTAAGAATTTTTGGTTCTCGGTTGTGACATCAGTGTTTCGTCCTGCTTTAGCAAGACGTATCCCGTGAGCCTTAAAATACCTGATCGAGAAATTAATTTCACTCTTCCTTTGGAGTAAATACTTTCCTTAAATTGTCCATTTTATTAGTGGCTGAACTCCGATGGCTGGACTGAATTACTTGAAGAAATACAATAACCATTAACCATTTTTACGTGTGGGGATGGTTGAATGGCGAAATCTACAAAGAAGAAGTAATCCCAAAGAGGCTAATTGTTCGTTCAGATTACGAACAGTGCCGCCCGCTTAAAAAGACGAACAGACGAACTCAGAAGAGTTACACGTGGAGAGTTCAAAAGTGTATTCAAGTAGGAGGTAGATTTTATGAAAATAATTTTTGAACTTAATCATTTGTCTTTGCTTAGCACCTTCTCTGAGCATGTTTTGGGCTATATTCTAACATATATGGTGTCCTTTATTCGACACAGTTTGTACTATCGCCTCCTGAAGTACTTGCAGTTGCCCTTGGAACACCCTGTATGAGTCTATGACTCTGTGGAATATGGTGTGAGTATACGTGCCCAGTTCAACTCTTCGTCCATATATTGGTGCTAACGTTGGCCAATACTTATGAGGCAGCGCCCATACATTGGACGCAATATTCAGTTGAATTCGTATAGAGCCAACGTAAACGTATGTGAAAAATAGATCGCAGCCGGTGTGTTCGCGGCTTTGAAAGCGAATATTTATGTTTTGTCGCTACAAAACAAAGAAACGAAAACACGATGGGCTGCAACCGTAACACAACATCCAAATACTCCAGTCTCAGACGATCTATTGTGTAACATTCAGAATAAAAAGACATGGTTTGTACAATTCCAAAACCAATTGGAGACATGAGTAGCCCACAAGTTTCAGAGAACAAACGTTAATAGATAACCGTTCTAAAAAAAAGTCTATATAAGTTAGTAATGTATAGCATACGGTTATATTTGCATTTGAATTTGAAATAAACTGTGTTATTTGGGTCAAATATGCAAACTCTGACACACGGGTCAGATAGATTACGATCTAGCCCACCCATCCAGTTGAATAAACAACGCAGTTGTTGGCTGAAGGTAAGTTTATGATATTAATACTTAAGACAATGCGTAGTTAAACTAGCTTTCTCCTGAACTAGTTTATCATCTGTTCATTATTAGATTCATACTTCGAAAAATGATTACAGTACCCATATACAAAGGGATACCAAGAGTGAATTTCATAGAGTAATTTGCTCTATTTTACTTTGCACACTAAAGGATCCTATAATAATCTAAAGTTATACTTTAAAGCAAGTAACTATCTGCTCCTAGGAAGTTGTAGGCCTTTGTGTCTGTAATCCAAATTTGAATACATGTTTCACTATAATTTCCGGGCAGCAACAAAAGCAATTACTGGAATAACGTCTATTAAAATTTTTCAAAAACCGAATAACTTACTTTATAACATAGAAAAGAGACGTAATTCTCCACATCTTCCATCCAGAATGTAACCTTTTAGTCGCAACTAAAACTTACGACCTTGTGCTCCTGACATTTCGGAAATATTGAAGCATAATGCAAGTCTTAGGATTCTCCATGGTTACAAATTCTCGGAATATCGTATGGCCTAAGGTACATGCCGAGAATTTGGATGAAACAAGCGTTATTCTAAGGTAAACAAATACATCAACGTACACAAAACACAGAGCAGTTACAGAACATATATAAAAATACATACACTATTATCAATCTTTTCTTTTTTTAGCTATAAGCGTTCATTTACTTGCTGAAGAGGTACGATTCCCAAAAGAGATTTAGCATTTGCGCAGCTCTCTGGTTGCCATGCACCCGCAGTTTCTTGCAAGTTTTGTGGTTCCTCATAGTAGGACTCTACAACTGCATCTCTTGCTGGTAAAGTTCCAGAAACTCAAAAACCTCTATATTATTCCACGGATCCCGAGACACTTTGTTTTCGAATTACCCATCTGGAAGTAAAAGCGACAAAAAGTCGAGTTGCGAAACGACAAAAAAAAAAAAAAAAAAAAAAAACAAACAACGTTGGGGCCAATGCGAGGTCAGTATATAGGTATTGGCCGAATACCTTTTGATGTTTGGTCGCAATATCAGCAAGCAACAGACAGCACAACAATAGGGCTAACGTTGTTTCCAACGCTATTTCATCGATCCACACTATGGACCAACACTGTTGCCACAACTATGATCCCAATGCGTGGACCCCGCATTAAGGCCCCCATAAACGATCAAACGTGTGTTTGACAAAATTGCTCTTATCTAGCCATGTATTTGCCAAGCAAGCCCGTACTCGTTCAACTGTTTAACCTCACTTTGAAGCAAACGCTGTCTGTCTTCGTAAGTATTTTGACAGTAGTGAGAACGGCCACAAATGCAGACAAAACAGTCCTGGCCCTGACTTTAGCACTGTGTTTAAAGAAGGAGACAAGCTTCTGGTGTAGGGAATGGCTTAAAATGAGAGATTTGCCCATGAATATCTGCTACATGAAACTTTACCCTCAGAACCCGGTGATTACATCAACTTTCTTCGAATGAGTGATGAAATTTTATAAAACTCGTTAACGCCCTCCTAAAGGAGCGAACTTGCCTGTCGAGTTCACTCTTCTCCGGCCGCGAATATACACGTACACATACCAAGAAAGCTTGTCAAGCTAACCTTACTTTTGAAGCAGAAGCTTTTCGTGTATGCTGTATTTTGGCACTAGCGGGGATAGCTGCAAATGCAGATAAAGTACTTATAGTAACACGGAGAGCTGCATCAAACCGCTCTTCACACTGAAAACCACAAAAAGTACAACACTGACTCTGGTGCTGTGTTTAAAGAAGAAGAAAACAAGACACTGGTTAAGGCAACGGTTTAAAATGAGAAAGAAATGTACGACAGAAAACGTGTTAAGAACCTGATGATTACATCAACTTTCTGTGGATGGACAGTAGAAACGTTGAATAAATCGTTTAGCTTCACTTCGCCCTCACATTGAAAAAGATTACAAAGTATGCGAAAATTTGTTCTCTTATACTTCATTAAAATGTCACAACGTAGGAAAATATAGCTCACATCGACTGTGGAAGAACCGGAGAACTTCGATTTATTTTATTTCATTCCACTTGTATCTCATTGTATCCGTAAAATTTTGATTTTGTTCATAACTTTCTCGTGCGTAATACACTACTGGCCATTAAAACTGCTACACCACGAAGATGACGCGCTACAGACGCGAAATTTAACCGACAGGAAGAAGATGCTGTGATATGCAAATGATTAGCTTTCCAGAGCATTCACATAAGGTTGGCGCCGGTGGCGACACCTACAAGGTGCTGACATGACGAAAGTTTCCAACCGATTTCTCATACACAAACAGCAGTTGACCGGCGTTGCCTGGTGAAACGTTGTTGTGATGCCTCGTGTAAGGAGGAGAAATGCGTACCATCACGTTTCCGACGTTGATAAAGGTCAGATTGTAACCTATCACGATTGCGGTTTATCGTATCGCGACATTGCTGCTCGTGTTGTTCGAGATCCAATGACTGTTCGCAGAATATGGAATCGGTGGGTTCAGGAGGGTAATATGGAACGCCGTGCTGAATCCCAACGACCTCGTATCACTAGCAGTCGAGATGACAGGCATCTTATCCGCAAGGCTGTAACGGATCGTGCAGCCACGTCTCGATCCGTGAGTCAACAGATGCGGACGTTTGCAAGACAACAACCATCTGCACGAACAGTTCGACGACGTTTGCAGCAGCGTGGACTATCAGCTCGGAGACCATGGCTGCGGTTACCCTTGACGCTGCATCACAGACAGGAGCGCCTGCGATGGTGTACTCAACGACGAACCTGGGTGCACGAACGGCAAAAAGTCACTTTTTCGGGTGAATCCAGGTTCTGTCAACAGCATCATGGTAGTTGCATCCGTGTTTGGTGACATCGCGGTGAACGCACATTGGAAGCGTGTATTCGTCATCGCCATACTGGCGAATCACCCGGCGTGATGGCATGGGGTGCCATTGGTTACACGTCTCGGTCACCTCTAGTTCGGATTGACAGCACTTTGAACAGTGGACATTATATTTCAGATGTGTTACGACCCGTGGTTCTACCCTTCATTCGATCCCTGCGAAACCCTACATTTCAGTATGATAATGCACGACCGCATGTCGCAGGTCCCGTACGGGCCTTTCTGGATACAGAAAATGTTCGACTGCTGCCCTGGCCAGCACATTCTCCAGATCTCTCACCAATTGAAAACGTCTAGTCAATGGTGGCCGAGCAACTGGCTCTTCACAATACGCCAATTACTACTCTTGATAAACTGTGGTATCGTGTTGAAGGTGCATGGGCAGCTGTACCTGTAGACGCCATCCAAGTTCAGTTTGACTCAATGCCCAGGTGTATCAAGGCCGTTATTACGGCCAGAGGTGGTTGTTCTGGGTACCGATTTCTCAGGATCTATGCACCCAAATTGCGTGAAAATGTAATCACATGTCAGTTCTAGTATAATATATTTGTCCAATGAATACCGGTTTATCATCTGCATTTCTTCTTGGTGTAGCAATTTTAATGGCCAGTAGTGTATATGACTAGGAAAGTTGCTATATCTCTACCGTTTCGGTAATTGTCTGTCCTATTTGTATACTTGAATGCAGGTTCTGTGGTTGTGGAAACTCACGATATAATGAGATAAATTCTAATAAAACAATTTTCCACTAAACATATGCGGCGAAACATCGCCATAAATAACACGATCTATGTTTGACAAACACGGCAAACAGCACCGTACACGAGCAAATTTTGACAAGCATAGTTAAGTTTGACAAAATTTTTGATCGTTTGTGGGGGGCCTTTACAGTGGCAGCGGTACTGTGGCGTGGCTGGTCCCTCGCATTCTACAGCGAATGCCTGTAGACATGTCGTCACGTAGTGAGGGGGCTGACGTGGCGGGATTAAGACGGGTCAGCACTCCTCAGGAAATGAATCTTCAGGCGCGGCTGTACTTTGCCAAGTCAGCTCGCTAACTAGGCTACAGCTGACAGGAAAGGCTGTTGCAGTGGCTGCCTTTAAGACGCCAGCTGGCGCTCGGAGAGAGCCGGCGATGCGTCCTGTAGTTTAAGTCTGTGCCCGCAGAGTGCAGGCAAAATTGTGGAGTCTCTTCATCATTGAGGACGGTTTTACATTTCCCACTGAAATACGGGTCCTCGTATTTTGCGGTATTCTGCAGGCATTCTCAGAAGAGATACTGAATACGACACACATACACACACATACACACACACACACACAGAGAGAGAGAGAGAGAGAGAGAGAGAGCGTTGGTAACTGGCCCACTGCTCTTACTGTAAGGCAGCTGAAATGATAGCTGACTCCCTGCAACGTCACCTAAATCTTCTGCTCGAGTGATGTAGTTAATAGAATCTCTAAGTTAAGGCACACAAAAGCCAAGCCATCAGTATGGGCGCCACTATTCGACGCCTGCCTGGTACTGATTTCCATCTCTCCGTCTTCAACCAACCCATACTTTTATCACATACACAGCAAGCACCTAGGAGTAACCTTTGATAGAAAACCATCCTCCACACCTCATCACCATCCAATGTTAAGCCCAAAACTGATTAACGCTACCAACAGGTCATTTCTGACGACTACACCCTTGCACTGTTATCCACACCTTCGCCGCGGTCTTCTGCCCATCCTAACCTATGCCTATATTTGGTGAACAAAGTCGTCTATCTCGCTTTATTTCCTTCTTTATGTAGTTAGTTACTTATTTACGTGTTTCATAGATCATCTGAACGATTATTTCATCGAAATGAAGTGGACAGTTTACAGAATATGTATACATGATTAGTGTTAACATTAATGAGCACATTATTCTTTAACCAAACTCATGCAACTATACATAAAAACACTGTGTGGACGATGCAGCCTATTGTACACCTTCTTCTACACTCCTGGAAATGGAAAAAAGAACACATTGACACCGGTGTGTCAGACCCACCATACTTGCTCCGGACACTGCGAGAGGGCTGTACAAGCACTGATCACACGCACGGCACAGCGGACACACCAGGAACCGCGGTGTTGGCCGTCGAATGGCGCTAGCTGCGCAGCATTTGTGCACCGCCGCCGTCAGTGTCAACCAGTTTGCCGTGGCATACGGAGCTCCATCGCAGTCTTTAACACTGGTAGCATGCCGCGACAGCGTGGACGTGAACCGTATGTGCAGTTGACGGACTTTGAGCGAGGGCGAATAGTGGGCATGCGGGAGGCCGGGTGGACGTACCGCCGAATTGCTCAACACGTGGGGCGTGAGGTCTCCACAGTACATCGATGTTGTCGCCAGTGGTCGGCGGAAGGTGCACGTGCCCGTCGACCTGGGACCGGACCGCAGCGACGCACGGATGCACGCCAAGACCGTAGGATCCTACGCAGTGCCGTAGGGGACCGCACCGCCACTTCCCAGCAAATTAGGGACACTGTTGCTCCTGGGGTATCGGCGAGGACCATTCGCAACCGTCGCCATGAAGCTGGGCTACGGTCCGCACACCGTTAGGCCGTCTTCCGCTCACGCCCCAACATCGTGCAGCCCGCCTCCAGTGGTGTCGCGACAGGCGTGAATGGAGGGACGAATGGAGACGTGTCGTCTTCAGCGATGAGAGTCGCTTCTGCCTTGGTGCCAATGATGGTCGTATGCGTGTTTGGCGCCGTGCAGGTGAGCGCCACAATCAGGACTGCATACGACCGAGGCACACAGGGCCAACACCCGGCATCATGGTGTGGGGAGCGATCTCCTACACTGGCCGTACACCACTGGTGATCGTCGAGGGGACACTGAATAGTGCACGGTACATCCAAACCGTCATCGAACTCATCGTTCTACCATTCCTAGACCGGCAAGGGAACTTGCTGTTCCAACAGGACAATGCACGTCCGCGTGTATCCCGTGCCACCCAACGTGCTCTAGAAGGTGTAAGTCAACTACCCTGGGCAGCAAGATCTCCGGATCTGTCCCCCATTGAGCATGTTTGGGACTGGATGAAGCGTCGTCTCACGCGGTCTGCACGTCCAGCACGAACGCTGGTCCAACTGAGGCGCCAGGTGGAAATGGCATGGCAAGCCGTTCCACAGGACTACATCCAGCATCTCTACGATCGTCTCCATGGGAGAATAGCAGCCTGCATTGCTGCGACAGGTGGATATACACTGTACTAGTGCCGACATTGTGCATGCTCTGTTGCCTGTGTCTATGTGCCTGTGGTTCTGTCAGTGTGATCATGTGATGTATCTGACCCCAGGAATGTGTCAATAAAGTTTCCCCTTCCTGGAACAATGAATTCACGGTGTTCTTATTTCAATTTCCAGGAGTGTAGATCTATGGGACGATGCTGTGATGATTATATCTATATGTTTTGACGATGCCATTATGGCCTTATCACTTTAGGACATGATGTAGAAAAGATCTGAGAATGGTCATTACAGACTGAAAACGGTCATCGTCAAAAGGATTGATATTATGATCAAAGACTGGAATAAAAAACATTGACAGAATTGTATTACTGTTCGTATACGCGACTATGTCGCAGCTGGTGGTCTTTAAATAGAAATTCGGTCAAGGAGTAGAAGGAGTTGTCCAAGAGAAATGACGTGAAGTCATTGCTTCTTTTGTGGTTGGGCAACTCATCAACAATTTTTGTTGGTTCATATCGAACCCACTTCTGAGCCACTGACGGCTTCAATAATGGGTAGTAAGGATCATTTTGTTCTCTAGTGTTACAGGGATAGACATCACTGTTCTTCTGAAATTGTGGCGCAAGTAACGTCGTTTTGACACCTCTTATTTCCAGTGCAAGTATCCTCGTACTTCATTGCACCCAAATTCCACCTTTCGTGCGTCTCTGTGCTTTGTCCATCTCTCACCACAAGAATTTCAAATATCTCCCACTTCTCAACAGTGAAATCCGTTTGCAACAAATACTTTTCACACCAGCCATAGACAACAATGCTTAGTCTGACCACTGCCTCACCATATCTCCTCATTTCTAACTCCTCCCCCCCCCCTTCCTGCCCCTTTCCCTAATCACCCAGAGGTGTCTATTACAGTTCTTCTAGGGAACAATTTCATCAGCCATCCTTTTATCTTAAGTGTAAACATGACCACTTCCATAAGTCATCACTACCATCGTATCACTGGAGCATCAAAACATCATATCTGTATATTTTTAACCGCTGTACAAATAGCCTGTCTACGAGTTAGTAAAAATTCATCAAGCTGTTTTATTTTAAGTCATGCTAATGGGTGATCAATGTCAGCTTGCAGCCCATTCCATCTTGTAGACCTGTCAATGTAATACAGGATATTTATTTAAATAAAAATAAATTTTTAATATTACAAGTTCTTAAATCAGTCTAAAGAGCGGAAAATTAATCTGTGGTAAGCCATGCAGGTTCCTAACCTCATACACATAGTCCTGAAAGTTTGTGTTCATAAATTTTTAATATCTGTGGTAATACTTAAAAGATTTATAACTGAAAACGTGGGGCACATGCAATGCATAATTTATGCATGATTAGTTCATCTCCAAACTATTATCCATCAGCAGTACACTCGCTTCAACTCGTTTCTTGCAGTTTTCACTTAAGTAGTCAGCTAGATCTAATATGGTAACAGTTCAGATCACGTAGGTCGAGAATCACGCCATAGACAAAGAATTACAAGCTTTCATGATTACAAAAGCAATTTTTGGTTTAACCAGCAACCAAAGCAACTTCGATTGTTTAAAGAATCGAACTCTCATGTACAAACAGAATCAAACATCTGATTGCTTTACAAATGATTTATTGTGTTAAATATTTAACGATAAGCGTGTGAGATTTGTATCACTCAAGACACAAAACCACAATTATGCTGGTTTCGTTATTTACCCATAGACTAATGAAAAAAAGTCAAAGACATGCGTGGTATTCCAAGAAAGTGATGACGTTTTTATATGTTCATCTCATACCTTTTCCGCGAGTAGTGGATCGTGTCAAATCATTTATTTTAGGCTTTGTCGTAGCAAGAGTAACTTATAAAATCGAAATCGTTCAGTTGAAATTTTACAATATAATTTTGTACAAATATTATGGTATTATTTTTTGAATTTACATGATTGGTGTGTTACAAAATATAAACACATTAATGTGTACTGTTAGTGTAAGTAAGTAAACTAACAAAGGATAAAAACAACGAAGTGTATATTTGAAATCTAAAAATATCGTTTACGCATGTTATGATGGAAGTTGTAAAAAAAGTACACTCACAGATCTGAATCATTCATAGATCTGAAAAATGTTTAACCTTAAGCTTTTTTTACATTTTTTAAAGAGTAACAATATTACTCTGACAGATAAATTATCAAAAATTTCTCCGTACACAATATTTTTTGTGAAAGTAGTATGATATCACTGACTTAGCTTCCTCTGATTACAATTCGGTAAAATCTTTATTTTTACGCCACATGAACGTTGAACCCTTCAGAATGTAACACAATGTTGGCCCAGCTGGGAAAAGCTGGTGTTGTCGTCAGTTGGGTACACGTGGCAAAGGCTACAACGTTTTGTTTTGCTTTTGACTTGAGCATAGTTGCTCCAAATTCTGACTATTGCTTTTTAGCAATGTAATTTTACGATTTAGCAACTGTTCATTGTGATGAAGATGCCCCTAGTAGGTGTCGAAACCTAGTTCAATGTACCTCACGTTTATGTGCAACCGGTTGGCTGTTTAATCTTTTATTGAAGAAAAAACCAACAACACTTCACTATACTAAAATAGTGTCACCACAACTGTTAGACTCCTGAGGATGGCAGCAGTCTGAAACAGCCAGCACAGAGTGTTGGGCATGGTGCCGACTTTTAACGTGTCAGTACTTGGGAGCCAGCGGTCAACTTGTGCCCTTACTGTGGCTGGTCTACTGGGGGCTCATAACATACTAATTTGTATAGATTCCCAAATAATAATAAGGTCGTTTCTTGGATGAAACTTTAACTGTCCATTTATGAAAACTACGAGGAGTATTTCGAAACTTATACGCACTAAATAATTATGTACTTTACAGCTGCAAAAAGTTTATTAACTTGTTAAGGAAGATAATTGCTTTACAGTTCAGCAAAGTAGGATACTCAGATTTATCGTGGCACTTGGGATAGGACCTCGTCCATGTAATCGACTAAGGATAAAATACTGTGGCTCAACACAAAGTTGACATAATACAAACTTATTATTGAAAACGAAACCGCAAAACTGCCCATGCAGTTATACAGTACTCAGATGATAATTTGAAGTGAACGTGTCGATCTCCTGTGATATTAAAAAAATAAGGCAAAAGTATCCATGCCTCTTCCTGTGTAACAAACCCTGAAAATTCTCTTCTTAGCGTCGGATTTTCGTAGTACAGAGGTAACCAAAATATGCCACGAATAATAAGCCTCCGAGGCTATGTTATATAATCTTTCAGTTCAGAAGATGCGCATTCTTTGCCTGCCAGCCGCAAACTGACTCGTGCTACACATAAGCCTTGCAGTTCGACCGCCACATCCATCTTTTCTAATCCCGGCTAGCCAATTGCGTTGCGGAGGGTCTTCCCTCCAAATTTTACATGATTAGAAACCTACTTACCCTATGGATAAACCAGTGTTGCAAGTACAACTTTAACATTTTCATTCTCTTACAGTATTGAAATTACATCCATAGATTAATTAAATTTACATAAATTTCCATAAATAATGAATGAAAAATTTACATGAATGTTACCCATCAAAGAGTATGGTTACACATAAGTCAAATTAAGTAAAAATAAGGAAGTTAGATAAGCCTACTATAGGTAATGTCAACAATAGTGTTACACGACCTGCAGGTTAGAGAGCAGTATCGCAAACATGAGTTTGCTGCAGAATTCTTGAACACGTTCCAAGTTCGAATATAATGTTTTTCTCTGAGCCACGATATCTTGCGAAGCGTGGATGAAGGGCAACAGGTAGATTCCGCATGCCTAGACTCCAGAAAAGCGTTTGACACTGTGCCCCGCTGCAGGCTGTTAACGAAGGTCCGATCATATGGTATAGGCTGTCAGTCATGCGAGTGGTTTCGTAGCTTTCTGAAGCAATAGAACCCAGTACATCATCCTGGACGACGACTGTTCATCAGAGAAAATGGAGTGCCCCAAGGACTGTATACACTGCGCAACTGAATTAAAGATTCGCTTATTATAAATCCCTTGATTGTCTCCCATTGCGATGCATAAGTTTGAAATTTGGCTCAAAGGCGCGCGCAACTTTCCTTGTAATGGTGCAAAAACGTGGCGCACTGCAACGTCAGCCTTGAGCTCCACGACGCATCAGACATACGAAAAGAAGGCCAGAGCTCAGGAGTTAACGTGGCGTGGAAAATGGGTTAACGATGTCCCATTAGCACCAAATACCACCAAATACCACCAAAATTGTGCCCAACGCGTTCGTGGAAGTGCCATACGATGTGAACGCAGTCACAACCTCTCTTATTCTCATTTCACCGCTTCGTTTGACGGCTCTACGATGGAGGTCTTATGAGTGGTCGAGGAAAACATATCAGACACACCACCACTCAGAGCTGACACGAAAAGGCCTCAGGGAGTGGCATAAAAGGCGTCAATGGAACCACCCTTTAGTTGGGACTTTGACTGTCACGCATTTCGCACTCGAAAACGACAGTTTGCAGTGCGATCAGCAAGAGGAAGACGTTCTTAATAATGTTTGATACTGCTGAAATTTCCCTGACGCTTCAACCATTCTCTGAGACTATCGTGGGCTAACAACACCTTTTGGAGAGCAGTACGACCGCAATTTTTGTTCTGGTATACAGGGCGGAACAACTAGGGACCGTACGAAATCATTCGACGAAATTAGAACGCGATGGGAAGCAGCAGGTTCTAGGCCCCTGCAGGAAGGCAACTGGCACTGGAGGTGTATCGAGTGGTTGCCTACCTGCAGGCACTTCGCACTGCTTCGAAGCTTTTCTCTGTAAAGGCGCTCGCCTGCTTAGCTGAGTAGTTACGTGTTTGCCCCCCATGTAGCGGGCACGGGCTCGATTCCCGGCCGAATTGTGGAGATTTTTCTCCGCTCGTGGACTGGGTGTTGTGTTGTCTTCATCATCATCTCATCGTCACCGATAAGCAATTCGCCCAAAACAAGACTTGCCACCCGGCGAACGAACTTCTCCGAACGGGGCCTCCCGGCCAACTATGCCACATGATCTCTTCATTTCTCGAAAGCTACAGAGTTAAAATTCTCAATAAATGTGGGGAGCGGAGGAGGGAGGGGTGCCACCGAGGTTATTGCCGAACTAGTTAGCCTTAGAGGGACCCTTTGCCGTTTATTCACACATGTGGCAAAGCCACCCCCCCCCCCCCCCCCGGTCTCCGCCCACCTTGATCACGTCATAGGATGGCTCAAAAAGCTTAAACACCCTATGCAGCTTCAGATCACATTCAAATTGTCGGATTGCGTTGAAACGTCCGTAGTGGCCACGCCTTGCGTACAAGAGCAAAATTTGCGGTCGCGCTATACTCCAAAGAGATGTGATCACCTTCAGTGAGGTTGCGCACAGTGTCCTCAGAGAAGGGTGGTATCGTCCGGGAGCTGTCAGCAGTGTCAAAAGTTGTCAAGAAAATCGTTCTGTTGCACATCGCACTGCAAACCGTCGTTTTAGATCTCGAGATGTGTGTAAACGAACACCTTAAGAAAAGGTGTGGTTTCATTAACGCCCTTTATGCCACTCCTTGAGGCTGTTTCGTGTCGATTCTGGAAGGCGGTATGTCGTAAGTGTTTTCCTCGGCAACTCAAAAGAAAACTGAGTGATTTCAACGATGGGCGTCTCGGTTCTGAACTCCGTCGCAGAGGCGTCAAACGAAGGGGTTTTATTTATTTAGTGTGTGGCACTACAGAGTAAAATTGCACACATACTATTAATTAATATAATAAACGAATTACAAATATATTATTAAATGAATGATTGCAAACAACAATATCCGAAAGATTAGGGAGACAGCCACTGCAGCTATTTCAAGTCCACATCTAAGCAGGTCACCCACTGAACAGCACGTGGAGTAGCATTCATGATATACCTCCATTCTCCTTCAAACCTCCTCGTAGGACATTCGAATCTCAGGTGAGGGATTGTTTGTTCTTCTGCACCACAGTTGCATCGTGTGTCATCAGTGAGTTTCCATTTGTGGAGAATGGCATTACACCTGCCGTGGTTACTCCTCACACGATTAAGTCTGCACCAAGTTCTTCTGGGCATTTGCATTCCTTCCACCGGTATCGAAGGATCGAAGTCAGTGATGAGAGGTTGGTGATTATTCAGCGACCATTATTGCCTCCATTCTCTTGCTATATCGTACCTTTCTGGGAATTTGAGGGATGTCTTCCCATATAGGTTTCCTGGATTTTAGGCGGGTAGTTGGTAGATGGTCCAATATTTTTCAGATAGGTATGTCTTCAGAGACAGAGGGGTCATTAATTTTCTTCCATTCTCGGGTAGCTGCTTGTTTCCTTTTGAGGGAGGGAGGAGCTATATTGCAAAGGGCATGAAGCCAGGGAAGTGGAGTTGATTGCAGAGTTCCTGAGACAATCCTCATGGTGGTATTAAGCTGGACATCTATTTTCTTCGTGTGTGTGCTCTTGTACCAGACTGGGGCGCAGTCTTCTGCCACCGAGTAAACAAGAGATTGAGCTGCGGTGCGTAGGGTGTTCCCAGCTAGCTATCGGCCAATAGCTCTATTGGGCATTTGCTGCAAGCTATTAGAAAGAGTTGAAACCCGTGGTCTAGGGGTAGCGTCTTTGATTCACAATCAAAAACGTCTTCGGTCCCGGGTTCGATCCCCGCCACTGCCTAAATTTTGACAAATAATCAGCATTGGCGGCCGAAGACTTCCGGCGTAAGAAGTCAGCCTCATTCTGCCAACGGCCTTGTCAAAGAGGGCGGAGGAGCGGATAGAGGTTTAGGGCACTCTCTTGTCCTAGGGGTGGGAAATTGCCCCTAAAGGCGGAAGAATCAGCAATGATCAACGACATGAGGATGCAGAAGACAATGGAAACCACTGCATTAAAGACACGTAACGTGTATCCACAGGACATGTGGCCTGTAATTGAAGAAGTGTCATGATGATCTCTCCATTGGCAAAAGATTCCGGAATAGTCCCCCATTCGGATCTCCGGGAGGGGACTGCCAAGGGGGAGGTTACCATGAGAAAAAGATTGAATAATCAACGAAAGGATAACGTTCTATGAGTCGGGGCGTGGAATGTCTGAAGCTTGAACGTGGTAGGGAAACTAGAAAATCTGCAAAAGGGAAATGCAAAGGCTCAATCTAGATATAGTAGGGGTCAGTGAAGTGAAGTGGAAGGAAGACAAGGATTTCTGGTCAGATGAGTATCGGGTAATATCAACAGCAGCAGAAAATGGTATAACAGGTGTAGGATTCGTTATGAATAGGAAGGTAGGGCAGAGGGTGTGTTACTGTGAACAGTTCAGTGACCGGGTTGTTCTAATCAGAATCGACAGCAGACCAACACCGACAACGATAGTTCAGGTATACATGCCGACGTCGCAAGCTGAAGATAAACAGATAGAGAAAGTGTATGAGGATATTGAAAGGGTAATGCAGTATGTAAAGGGGGACGAAAATCTAATAGTCATGGGCGATTGGAATGCAGTTGTAGGGGAAGGAGTAGAAGAAAAGGTTACAGGAGAATATGGGCTTGAGACGAGGAATGAAAGAGGAGAAAGACTAATTGAGTTCTGTAACAAGTTTCAGCTAGTAATAGCGAATACCCTGTTCGAGAATCACAGGAGGAGGAGGTATACTTGGAAAAGGCCGGAAGATACGGGAAGATTTCAATTAGATTACATCATGGTCAGACAGAGATTCCGAAATCAGATACTGGATTGTAAGGCGTACCCAGGAGCAGATATAGACTCAGATCACAATATAGTAATGATGAAGAGTAGGCTGAAGTTCAAGACATTAGTCAGGAAGAATCAATACGCAAAGAAGTGGGATAGGGAAGTACTAAGGAATGACGAGATACGTTTGAAGTTCTCTAACGCTATAGATACAGCAATAAGGAATAGCGCAGTAGGCAGTACAGTTGAAGAGGAATGATCTCTAAAAAGGGCCATCACAGAAGTTGGGAAGGAAAATGTAGGTACAAAGAAGGTAGCTGCGAAGAAACCATGGGTAACAGAAGAAATACTTCAGTTGATTGATGAAAGGAGGAAGTACAAACACGTTCCGTGAAAATCAGGAATACAGAAGTACAAGTCGCTGAGGAATGAAATAAATAGGAAGTTCAGGGAAGCTAAGACGAAATGGCTGCAGGAAAAATGTGAAGACATCGAAAAATATATGATTGTCGGAAGGACAGACTCAGCATACAGGAAAGTCAAAACAATCTTTGGTGACATTGAAAGCAACTGTGGTAACATTAAGAGTGCAACGGGAATTCCACTGTTAAATGCAGAGGAAAGAGCAGATAGGTGGAAAGAATACATTGAAAGCCTCTATGAGGGTGAAGATTTGTCTGATGTGATAGAAGAAGAAACAGGATTTAGAAGAGTTAGGGGATCCAGTATTAGAATCGGAATTTAAAAGAGCTTTGGAGGACTTACGGTCCAATAAGGCAGAAGGGATAAATAACATTCCATCAGAATTTCTAAAATCATTGGGGGAAGTGGCAACAAAACGACTATTCACGTTGGTGTGTAGAATATATGAGTCTGGCGACATACTATCTGACTTTCGGAAAAGCATCATCCACACAATTCCGAAGACGGCAAGAGCTGACAAGTGCGAGAATTATCGCACAATCAGCTTAACAGCTCAAGCATCGAAGCTGCTTACAAGAATAATACACAGAAGAATGGAAAAGAAAATTGAGAATGCGCTAGGTGACGATCAGTTTGGCTTTAGGAAAAGTAAAGGGACGAGAGAGGCAATTCTGACGTTACGGCTAATAATGGAAGCAAGGCTAAAGAAAAATCAAGACACTTTCATAGGATTTGTCGACCTGGAAAAAGCGTTCGACAATATAAAATGGTGCAAGCTGTTCGAGATTCTGAAAAAAGTAGGGGTAAGCTATAGGGAGAGACGGGTCATATACAATATGTGCAACAACCTAGAGGGAATAATAAGAGTGGACGATCAAGAACGAAGTGCTCGTATTAAGAAAGGTGTAAGACAAAGCTGTAGCCTTTCGTCCCTACTCTTCAATCTGTACATCAAGGAAGCAATGATGGAAATAAAAGAAAGGTTCAGGAGTGGAATTAAAATACAAGGTGAAAGGATATCAATGATACGATTCGCTGATGACATTGCTATCCTGAGTGAAAGTGAAGAAGAATTAAATGATCTGCTGAACGGAATGAACAGTCTAATGAGTACACAGTATGGTTTGAGAGTAAATCAGAGAAAGACGAAGGTATTGAGAAGTAGTAGAAATGAGAACAGCGAGAAACTTAACATCAGGATTGGTGGTCACGAAGTCAATGAAGTTGAGGAATTCTGCTACCTAGGCAGTAAAATAACCAATGACGGACGGAGCAAGGAGGACATCAAAAGCAGACTCGCTATGACAAAAAAGGCCAAGAGAAGTCTACTAATATCAAATACTGGCCTTAATTTGAGGAAGAAATTTCTGAGGATGTACGTCTGGAGTACAGCATTGTATGGTAGTGAAACATGGACTGTGGGAAAACCGGAACAGAAGAGAATCGAAGCATTTGAGATGTGGTGCTATAGACGAATGTTGAAAATTAGGTGGACTGATAAGGTAAGGAATGAGGAGGTTCTACGCAGAATCGGAGAGGAAAGGAATATGTGGAAAACACTGATAAGGAGAAGGGAAAGGATGATAGGACATCTACTAAGACATGAGGGAATGACTTCCATGGTACTAGAGGGCAAAAACTGTAGAGGAAGACAGAGATTGGAATACGTCAAGCAAATAGTTGAGGACGTAGGTTGCAAGTGCTACTCTGAGATGAAGAGGTTAGCACAGGAAAGAAATTCGTGGCGGGCCGCATCAAACCAGCCAGTAGACTGATGCCAAAAAAAAAAAAAAAAATAAAAAAAAAAAAAATAAAAAAAAAAACTCATTCTGGAAACATCCCCCAGGCTGTGGCTAAGCCATGTCTCGGCAGTATCCTTTCTTTCAGGAGTAAGGAGCTTCTGTAAAGTTTGGAAGGTAGGAGACGAGACACTGGCAGAAGCAAAGCTGTGAGTACCGGCCGTGAGTCCTGCTTCGGTAGCTCAGATGGTAGAGCACTTGCCCGCGAAAGGCAAAGGTCCCGAGTTCGAGTCTCGGTCGGGCACACAGTTTTAATCTGCCAGGAAGTTTCAAATTCAATTATGTCCACCGTAAATGTAACAATTGATGACGCAGCACGGTCCGTTACAATGAACGCTGCCCAGTTTGACACTCCTGATTTGCAAAATTTGCATAGTGAACAGATAAATTTTTCTCACGAAGATGAACAATGTAGTCGAAATACGTCAGATTTATCTGATTCCGAGGTAGTGACCCACAGTGCACATCCAACTGGCGAACCTTTTCAAGAATCAGAGAATGACCACATGGTTACACAAAACGTGACAATTGCAGGTACGCTATTAAACAGCACAGAGAATAGAGTAGGTAATATTGGCATGGATCAAGTTATGGCATTATTGCCAAAACTTAATGAAAATTTCAAACAACAACTTAATGAAAATTTCAAACATTTGAATGAAAAACAGGACGACCTTAATCAATCGAACAAACAACTTAATGAAAAACTAGACAACAATTCCAAACAGTTGAATGAAAAGCAAGACAACAATTTCAAACAGCTTAGTGAACAGATTGCAGCTGTTGCCGTGCGATGTCATGATACTAAAGAACAATTACGTGAGGAAATTAAGGCTTGTGCTAGGAACAGTAGTGAAGAAATTAGATCTGTTGCACAAGAATTAAGTAATACACATGCAGCCACAACGAAATAACTTAGAGATGAAAGTAGTGCAGTCGCTAAACAATGTTCTGAAAACGCAACACAGTTACGTGACGAGTTTAAATTAATGTCATCAGAACTTTCACGCACACTGGATGCGAAAGTAGACACGAAATTTGACCAACAGAACAGCCAAATTGACGAACGTTTTAATCACCACCTACAAAACAGTGAAACGCGTTACCGTAAATTTATACAGGAACAGAATAAAGTAAAGCAACAAGTCATGGAAACAATTGCTGCACAGAGACAGGAAGATAAGCGTAAATTGTTTACGAAAGCAAAAACATACGTAGACAACAATATTGCTACAGTATCAGACGAAATCAAACAGTTGAACACCGAATTGCGTGATGAAATCTCCGATCTTAAAACAAAAACAGACACACACACATTAAACTTTCAGACAATGACCAACAGACTTGAAAAGTTGGTACTAATACAGGATCCCGATGCCATTAAAGCAGACCTTAAGAAATTGAACAAAACCACACGTAAAATACAAAAACAAATTAATGCTTGTGACACTAAAAGCGATGATCACGTAAAAGCACTGACTGAAAAATATGATGAATTGGCCAGTCGTATTGACGTTATCGAAACTAATAATGACACCAAATCAGACGATACGTCACCAGTTTCGTTTAATCAAACGCCCGAATTCGTCCAATAATACATTACGTATAAAATTGTCATCTTTACAGCAAGAAGTGACGGAGATGAAAAATATTTCAGTCTTTAACACATCACAACATACGCCACTCTCTGAACATTTGTCAGACTCACACAGCCAGTATAATTTAGGTAATTTACAGAGAGTACGTGAGTTAGATTCCGAACAGTCACAGACAAACAGATTATCATACAATCCTGAACCTGTTCAGACATACAGAGACGATAATTTTGATTACAAGCACTTTCTATCCGTGAGAAAATTTAAGGTATTTAAAAATGACAGAACACAGATTCACCCCTTGGATTGGATACAACAATTTAGCTTTGCTTTTCCACCAACTTGGCCTGTAATACACAAACTTGAATTTATTTGCAGTTTTTTGGAAGGCGAACCGGCAACTCGTATGAGACCGATCGCCGACAATGCTACTCCGTAGAAGAATTTCAAAGTGCTTTTCTGTCAGCGTATTGGTCGAAGACGACACAGTGCGGAATCAAGGATCAATTAATTAGTTTACCGAATTATGATAACTCAAATTTTTTCACTGTCACGCAATTTTTTGAACACATGGTCCAACAAAAGCAGTACTTAAGTGAGTCATACTACAGTTAATCTGCACTTATCCAATTATGTATTTATAAATTACCACAATCGTTAAGAGTGTCACTTTTAACAGGACAGCAGAAAGAAAATATTTCGGCATTCAGAGATCTATTACAGCTTTTGGAAATTCAGCAATCAGATTATTCCTTCATAAACAAAACTTTTTCACATCATAACCAAGGCCAACCAACATACAGTAATTACGATCAGCCACGCTATTTCAATAGCAAAGGTAATAGACGCTCCAGGAACGACTACCACCAGAACTTTAATAACAGACAAAATTTTAATTATCAGTATCGTCAAAATTATCAGCAACAGGAACCACATTTTGGTTACAATAGAGGTTTTTCCCAACAACAGCAACAAAACCAGCCGGTTAGCATACCTAACCAACAATGTAATGTGCAAGGTCAACCAAGCTTTAATGTTTCGCCGCCTACGCGTATAGCGTCGGCTCCGCCAAACAGTAGCGCACCGCAACAAGGTAATCAGTACGTACAGAAAACACATCATTTCAACTCCTATCGCAACGCGCCGTATAGGAATGACTATCATGACAGACGTAAAAGTAATGAGCACAATTTTCAGCGTACGTTTAATAACAGTCGGTCTTACCAGCAGCATAATCAACCACAACAACAGATTATCATGAATGAACCAGACAGTAGGTATCATCCCGAACCTAATACGTCAGGACGAAGTAACAGAACAGTGCAAATAGTTGAAATGCCACAGCATCCTCCCGCGAATAACAGCACGTCAGAAAGAATTTGACTAGATACAGTACAGGTTGCATCTTCCAGCAACGCAAGCAATACTTTTGACACACAGAATCTTGTTCACGACAATGTTATTACTTTTGACGACATCCGAGACACACTTTTGCATGAAAAACCAGTAATCCAAAAAACCATTTCACACCCTGTCATTGAAGTAAAGATTGGGTCATCCAAATTTTCAGCAGTAATCGATTCTGGATCACCTATGTCAGTTATAAATGAGGAAACGTTCAACGAATGTAACAAAGAGAATACCTATCCTACGTTACCATTAAGCAAAATTAAAGTAAAAGGTACAGTATCTGGTAAAGGAGTAGATGTAAAGTTACAGACACACTTATCATTTTGTACTGCAGGTCATACGTTTCATTCAAATTTTTGGATTGTTCCCTTATTGACAACAGACGTTATTTTAGGTACGAATTTTCTGGTACAACACGACGCAATTATTGACTTTCAAAATTCCTATTTAATGTTAAAGGATGAAAATGTACAACTGGCATTAGAATTTCAGCACTCTTTATCTGTAGAAGAACAAACAATTAATCGCATCACGTAACATAGACTGTCATTCCACATTGTTCACAGATACGTACGTACACAACTATAATACTCCAGACGAAGCTGATTATGACGTTATGAAAATGATTTCTGATAAAGTTAAACAGAGCAGTGCAAATACAGACGACGAACGTACTCAACTACGCAATATTCTTTTACAGCAAGCTCCAGTTTTTGACAACATCCCTGGTACTATGTCCGGCTTTATGTATGAATTTCAAGTTAAACAGCACGACACATTTAAAGCCAAACATTATCCCATTCCGTATATTCACAGAGAACAAGTTAAGAAAGAATTGCAAGCTATGCTTGACCAAGGAATTATTGAACCGGCAGTTAGTCCGTACATAAACCCGCTCCATATTGTTAAGAAAAAGGATGGTTCACTTCGCCTCGTACTTGATTCGCGTCACCTCAATGACGTTATTATTAATGAAACAGATCGCCCACAGACACTAGAAGAACTTCTACACAAATTTCATGGTACTGCTATTTATTCCACGTTAGATTTGAAATCGGGATTTTGGCAAATTCAGCGCCATCCGAACTGCAGAACGTACACAGCTTTTCTCTGTTTTGGTGACTGTTATCAATTTTGTAAATTACCGTTCGGTTTAACAATTTCTTCAGCAGCGTTTATTCGCGGTTTGAATACTATACTTCCGACAGAACTTGAAGACAGAATCACAACGTATGTAGACGACATTCTTATTGCAGAAGCTAACTGGTCTGAACACAGTTTGATTCTTGAACAACTGTTACGAACTTTTCGTGCACAAGGACTCACAGTTAATCTCAGTAAATCGCACTTTGGCAAAACTTCTATAAAATTTCTTGGACATGTAATTTCAGCAGAAGGCATTGCGCCTGACCCGGAAAAACTTCAAGCTTTACGTGACATTATTGCACCTACGACGAAGAAACAACTACGCAGCTTTCTGGGATTAATTAACTTCTTTCGTAAATTTATTCATTACTCTGCTTTAGACACCCCTAGATTATGTCAATTGACAGGTAAAAAACACTATTTGGTCCTGGGATAGCCAAGCACAGTCTGAGTTTGTTAATTTGAAACATGCCTTGTTGAATGCACCTCTTTTATCACGCCCAGATCTTACTAGAAATTTTTCCATTGCCACCGACAGTTCTAACACCGCTTTAGGCGTGCACATTTTTCAGGAAATTGAAGAAGATAGTTCTACAGTAATTAAAAACATAGCCTTTGCGAGTCGCATTCTGTCACCTGTTGAACGCAATTATTCTGTTACAGAACTTGAAACATTATGTGTTGTATGGGCATTTACGAGATTTCGGCATTTTCTTTATGGAAGACATACGACCATTTACACAGATCATAGAGCTATCCAGTTTTTACTTTCCGCAAAATTTACACACGACAGGTTAAGCAGATGGAAACCTTATATACAGGAATTTAATTTTACAATTGTTCACATTCCCGGTACACAAAATATTGTAGCAGACGCACTATCCCGTTCTCTCAGCAACAATCAGCAAGACATCGCGACCAACTTCTGCCAAGCAAATTTTAGTGTAATGTATTTTCAACAAGTTGCATTTGAAAATTTCATTTCGTCGTCATTACGAGATATAGCACAAGAGCAGAGTAAAGACAACGTATGGAAAGAAATTAAACACCTTTGGCAAGATAGGAATAATGTTACCATCAGAAACCATTACACTGTACGCAATAACATTCTGTTTCGCCGCTCTCACCCTGACAGCAACAACTGGTTACTATGCATTCCTGACGAACTTGTTAACAAATTAATTTGGTATACTCATTTAAGTTACACACATTACGGAGCCAGAAAATGTTTTCTTATACTGAGACAGAACTGTTATTTTGCCAACATGGAGAAACGTATTCGACGAGTTTTAGCGTCATGTAAAATCTGCCAGAAAGCTAAGTCACACACGACTTCACATATTCCTCCGTTACATCCCATTGTACCTGTTAAATTGAGACACATGGCGGCTGTAGACATTTTTGGTCCGATTCCCAGATCTAATAGAGGTTTTTGTTACATCTTTGTCGCTGTTGAACTCACTTCGAAATTTGTTACCTTCACTCCGTTACGCAAAGCTACTGCTAAATCTGTTTCGAAAGCATTTGTAAAACATTTTCTATTTCATGTAGGGCATGTATTGAAAGTAATTTCCGACAATGGACCACAGTTTCGATCTGCGATATGGACACGTATGTTACGAGCTAGAAACATTTCTCCGATCTATATATCCAGGTATCACGCTTCTTCGAATCCTTGTGAACGACTAATGAAAGTAATTGGTAAACTATGTAGAATATACTGCCATAAAAAACATATTGATTGGGATACACACATACTGTCATTCCAGGACGTAATTAACTCGATACCAAATGAATCTACTATGCTATCTCCGACTGTTATACTGAAAAATGTTGAACCACCTAACAAAATTACAGAATTAGTATCCTTTGCTACATCTCGTCGACTACGACACCATGAAATAATTGACATTACACTCAACAACATCAAACGTGCCGCAGAGCGCCGGAGGAGACAGCAAAAACAGGTTTGTACACACCGTGACTTCCACATGAGACAGAAGATATTCGTACACATTATTTATCCAACAGAGGAAAGAGTAGATGCAGTAAATTTGAACTTCTATACGCAGGACCATATCGGATTCGCAGCATTCCTCACCCCAATGTTGTACACGTCGAAAATTTGAGAACCAGAAAATCGAAAGGAAACCACCACTGGTCAAACATCAAACCTTTTATTGAATAAAGATACTTTATGATTTAACATGCTATAATGCCATTTGCTAATTTTATGATCACTTATGCAATTATATTCACATGACTACTTACTGATGATTATCTTATTTTTTCTTGGCAAGTGCCCGGCAAGGTAAGGTTAGCAGGTCGCTTTTCTTGTCATTATATATCAGACCGTGCACATTTTCCATTTTTCGTGTATGTATGATTGTTTTCCTGTTTTGTTTGTATGCACTACGAAATCTTTAAGATATAGCAAACACCAGTTGACTTTGACATTTTTCCTTATGATATCTCAATATCTTGACTATTTTACATTTTTTTTGCTACTACATTATGTACTTTTTGTTTGCACTTGGAAACTGTCCATGTTTTTGACATAATACGTTTTCTGTCATGCTTTGCTGTATGCTTAATTGTATCACTAGAAACAAGTTTTTATTTAATGAGTATATGATTTAAATGCAAGATATTAATCCTTATTCATAATTTTCAGAAAGCAATAACGTGTAAAAGAAATAACTTAAACAAACCAGAGTGTATTACTACGAAATGGGAATTTCACCTTCGGAATGAACGAAAGAAAATGCAATAGCTTGTCATGAAGAGTAAATGCATCAGAATTAACAAGCATTAACAAGAATATACTATACACATCGTATGATAGCAGTCTTAACTAATTATTTTTCTTTCAGAATACGAGGCAATTGATGCAAGCTGTCAGATAGAACTACACATCTTACTTTTAGTGATGAAATATGCTAGAAGTAAGAAACTCTGTACTATGAATAGTTGTATGAAGTCAATGGTAATATGAATAATGAAGTGTCTTTTTTGCAGATGATAATGAATGATGATGAATAGTTATATGAAGAATATGCTAATATGAATAATGAAGTTTTTCTTTGCAGGTGATGATAATAATGAAGTTATGGTAATATGAATAATGAAGTTTTTCCCTGCAGATGAGAATAATGATGAAGTTTATATATTTACTATTAGTTAAGAGATGCTATGTAGTTATTTAAGTATTTGTTGCAGTTCGTGTTGACAGTATGTCTTATGTCGCATGGTATAATGACTGAATGTTTGGAAAGGACAGCTAGAGTACATACATATTGAGTACACGTTTCATTACCTGTTAATTCGAAGTTCACTACTTTTCAGCATAATATGCGTTTCTTCTTTCAGCTCAATAATCCATTTTTTATTTTTTCTAGGAGAAGCTATTCATGAAATTAATGTGCTATAAGCAGTTAGTCATTAAACCTGTTCTAGTACTTGCATTGTTTTTTACCCATTTGTGTGTGTCATTCATAAATGTGATCACATATACTCTACTTGTTTCATAACCTTGCTACAGCTGACTCATGACAAATGACGTTATTAATTCTTATTTCCAGCAAGAAGTCAAAAGCAAATATTTTCATGCCCCAGCAATTAATTATCGAACTCAACGCAATGCATTGCTAGCACAAAAAAAATGTTTTACCAGTCCCAAATAATGCTACCAGTGTAAGAGATATTCCTAGTTCTAAATATTATGCAAATTTCTCAGATGTATTGAATCCATTATATCTATGTATTATTGAGCCACAGACCTTGAGTAATAGTTACAGTGTGTTACATTTTAAATATGTGCTATGTCACTTGAATGATGAATTCTGAATAATATTGAATAATGTTTTATAAAACTATATGAATACTTTGTAACTGGCCAATGAGTGCCAATAATTACTGCAATCAGATGAGTTATGAAAAATGTTTTGTAATATTCAATACTTACTATATGTTTAGTAACTGGCCAATGAATGCCACTGTTTCTTATATTTTAAATTTGTCTTATGTCACTTACATGATATCATATATGAATACCAGTAGCTTAATGCTACACTCATTAACTCTTGTTTTGAATGGTGACTTCTGAATTATGCATAAAAATGTTTTGTAACTGGCCAATGAGTGCCAATAATTACCGTAATCAGATGAGTTATGAATAGTGTTTTGTAATATTCAATACTTGCTACATGTTTAGTAACTGGCCAATGAGTGCCAATGATTACTATAATTAGATGAATTATGTAAATGCTATGCCATTAATTAACTCTTGCTTTGAATGCTTCTGAATAATGCATAAAAATGGTTTGTAACTGGCGAATGAGTGCCAATAATTACCGCAATCAGGTGAGTTATGAAAAATGTTTTGTAATAATCAATACTTGCTACATGTTTAGCAACTGGCCAATGGATGCCAATGATTACTATAATTAGATGAATTATGTAAATGCTATGCCATTAATTAACTCATGTTTTGAATGATGACTTCTGAATAATGCATAAAAATGGTTTGTAACTGGCCAATGAGTGCCAATATTTACTGTAATCAGATGACTTATGAATAATGTTCTGTAATACTCCATATATAGTACAGAAATGTTTAGTAACTAGGCAATAAGTGCCAACAATTACTCAAATCGGTTGATAGACTAGTGTAATTCTCTATGATGACTAGCATAAGACTTAATGTCCTTCACCTTCTGATCTAATTACCAGAAATTACTGCAATATCCGTTTGTCCTGTCCATCCTCATGATCATAGAGCACTATATTTGGATTTTGCACTAATTCTACGTTGGTGAAAGAGTATGGATTCTACAAGAATGTGGTGTTGACACATCATGCTGTCCACCACCTTGAACAATGGAGATGTTATTATGGTCCCACTGTTTGGTGTACCTAATGTACTACCAAAATGATAACATTGAATATTAATACAACATTTCAGTGTCTTGGCTACACTGATTAATACTACAGGGAAGAGAACTTCAGATTGTCTCACATGGTGTTGTGCTTCTGTAGAAAGATATGGACTTTCAGTGCAGCTACGTGCAACCTACTGTGCTACAACCATGATGCAATCCTTCCCTTTCCTTTCCTAGTTCTTGTAAAATAGTAAAAATATATAGAGTGTGTGTGTGCACTTTATGTCATTTGTTAATATGTTTTGTACTCATTGCGTATACATTTTGTCATTGCTTGATATGTTCTGTACTCAGTGCATGTGCACTCTATTTCATTTCATGTTCTGCACTTATATATATGTATACACTCTGTGACTGTAGACTTAGTTAATTAAGTACATTATAGAAAAATTTGTTGCTCATGGCAAGTCCAATTGACTGACCATCGCTGCCAAATTTTTGCCCCCCCCCCCCCCCCCCCCCATTGGAGGGTTATGTAAGAGGTCTGAGCAGATGTAATTTCGATGTATTGCTCATGCGCTGCCTGCGATATGCAAGGTATAAGAGAATCTCTGACCAGAAAGCAGTGTTGACTGCAGTACGAACTGTGTAGCTGTAGCAGTATGTTGTTGCTAGTCTGCAGTCTGCTCTGGTCTGGTCTGGTGTATCGTGTTGGCTGGGCCGCTCGTGGTGCAACGATGCCGGAGCCTGAGTATTATTGTATAAGGTAAAAAGCAGCCTCGCGCATATGTAGTAATGTTATCTCAAGTCCCATGTAAATGTTTTAAAAATGTCCTAATAATAATCTTTCTCATATAAAGTAATTTTTAACAACCATTCGTTTCAATTTAAAGAATTTAATAATTTCTCCAATCCATGATCATCCTGATTATTGCTAAAGAAAAATCAGTTGTTTCCCTTTCATAAATGACAAATCCATCGGCCAGCACTGCACAGGGCTGTGCCAGAAAAATTTATTGTAAGAGCAGATATATATGCGTTATCCGGCCACTTCATTGAGGTAAGAATTTTTCTTTTTTTTTTATTCAGAATGATCCTTCAGGGCCATGACGCAGCACTGCTGACGTCCAAAATTTATCATGTTAAATTCACAGTCAATTATTGAAAAGTTATAAGTGAGCGACAATTTAATTGAGAGGTTTGTTACATTGTATTATTACCAGGTTACTGAATTTATTTTTTGTTGGGACGTTACACTGAATGTGAACGACATAATTATAATTTTTACTGTTGAGAGGTTTAGGAATATTTCTGTTTTGAGGTTACACTAGAATAATTTTGTGGGGAGGTTACAAGGTTCTGCCCAAATCCAAATAAAAGTGAGGGAAGCGTATTCCACCTGAATAATCATGAGGCAAGACGAGAGTTACAAGTAACATACTACAACGAGCGACTGACACACAACAGCCATCCAAAATATCTAGGAATCACTCTTGACCGGTCACTAATCTATAATAAACACCTAGAAATAACAAGTCAAAAGATAAAAAATCGAAATGACATATTAAGAAAGCTCCTGGGGAGCACAAGCCCCCCTTGATCACGTCATAGAAGGGCTGAAAAAGCTTAAACACCCATTGTAGCTTCAGATCACATTGAAATTGTCAAATTGCGTTGAAACGTCCGTAGTGGCTTCGCCTTGCGTACAAGAGCAAAATTTGCGGTCGCGCTACACTCCAAAGAGATGTGATCACCTTCAATGCGGTTGTGCACAGTATCCTCAGAGAAGGGTGGTGTCGTCCGGGGGCTGTCAGCAGTGTCAAAAACTGTCGAGAAAATCGTTCTGTTGCACATCGCACTGCAAACCGTCGTTTTAGGTCTCGAGATGTGTGTAAACGAATGCCTTAAGAAAAGGTGTGGTTTCATTAACGCCCTTTATGCCACCCCCTGAGGCTGTTTCGTGTCGATTCTGGAAGGCGGTATGTCGGAAATGTTTTCCTCGGCAGCTCACAAGAAAACTGAGTGATTTCAATGATAGGCGTCTCGTTTCTGACCTCCGTCGCAGAGGTGTCCGACGAAGGGGTGAAATGTGGATAAGAGGGACTGCGACGACGTTCACATCGTATGGCACGTCCGCGGCGGCGTTGGACACAATTGTGGTGACATTTGGTGCCAGTGGGACATCATTAACCCACTTTACACGTCACATTAACTTCTGAGCTCTAGCCTTTTTCTCGTATGTGTCGACACCTTTCTGTCTGATGCGCCATAAAGCCCGACAGTGATGTTGAAGGGTGCCACGCTTTCGCACCATCACAGAGGAAAGTTAAATGCACCTTTGAGCAGAATTCCAAACTTATGCGTCAAAATGGGAGACATTTGAGGCGTTTCGGAAAAATAATCCTTTAATTCTGTTCCGCATTGTAGGTAAAGGCTCTGACGGATAGGGGAAGCAGCAGTTCGTTTGCTGATGATACTGTAGTGTACTGCAAGGTGTCACCATTGAATGGCAGAGGATGTCTTGGACTGAATTTCTAGTTGGTGTGATGAATGGCAGCTTTTCTAAACGTAGAAAAATGTAAGTTAATGAAGATGAGCAGGAAAAACAATACTACGAGGGTCACTCCAAAAGAAATGCACACTATTATTTTTTTAAAATTCTTCTTTTATTCTACATGTTTTAAAGTTTTACAGTGTGTAAATACATCATTTACGAACAATATTTTCATTTCTCCACATGATTTCCATCCCCCTCAACTGCCTTACGCCATCTTGGAAACAGCTCCCGTATTCCTGCACGATGAAATTCTGGACCAACCTGTTGGAACCATTCTTTGGCAGCGTGCACAAGGGAGTCATCATCTTCAAACCTTTTTCCACGAAGAGAGTCTTTCAGTTTCCCAAAGAGATGATAGTCACATGGAGCCAGGTCAGGTATGTAAGGCGGGTGTTTCAGTGTTTTCCATCCGAGTTTTGTGATAACTGCCATGGTTTTTTGACTGACATGTGGACGTGCATTGTCGTGCAACAGCAAAGCATCCTACTTTTGCCGATGTGGTCGAACACGACTCAGTCGAGCTTGAAGTTTCTTCAGTGTCGTCACATATGCATCAGAATTTATGGTGGTTCCACTTGGCATGATGTCCACAAGCAAGAGTCCTTCAGAATCGAAAAACACCATAGCCATAACTTTTCCAGCAGAAGGTGTGGTTTTGAATTTTTTTTTCTCGGGTGAATTTGCATGATGCCACTCCATTGATTGCCTCTTCGTCTCTGGTGAAAAATGATGGAGCCATGTTTCATAACCTGTCACAATTCTTCCAAGAAACTCATCTCCACCATTCTTGTACTGTTCCAAAAGTTCGCTGCATACCGTTTTTCTTGTTTCTTTGTGAGCCACTGTCAACATCCTGGGAACCCACCTGGCACAAACCTTTTTTAACGCCAACACTTTCAGTATTCCATAAACACTTCCTTCCCCTATCCCAACATAGCGAGACAATTCGTTCACTGTGATGCGTCTGTCAGCAGTCACCAATTCGTTAACTCTCAACACATTGTCTGCAGTGTGTGCAGTACGAGGCCTGCCGCAGCGAGGACAATCCTCAATATTGCCGTGCCCGCTTTCATCACGTAACCTGCTTGCCCACCGATTAACTTTACTGCGATCTACAGCTGCATCTCCATACACCTTTTTCAACCTCTTGTGGATGTTTCCCACTGTCTCGTTTTCACAGCACAGGAATTCTATGACAGCACGTTGCCTCTGACGAACGTCAAGTGCAGCAGCCATCTTGAAGACATGCTTGACGGCGCCACTCACGGCAACAGGTTGAACTAAGTTTGAAAACATGCGGGAAGGATGTATCTACAGTCTGTAGAACTTTCACACACGCAGAATGAAAACTATATTTTTACAAAAATATAGTGCATTTCATTTGGAGTGACCCTCGTATAACGCTCGACTACGGTGCTTATGGTCACATTGATTAAATATCGAAGTGTACTGTTGCAAAGAGACATAAAATGAAAGCAACGCGTGAGGCCTGTAGTAAGGAAGGCCAAGAGTCGACTTCGACTTACTGGGAAAGTTATAGCACAGAGCAGGTCATCTGTGAAGGATACCGCATTCACATTATTAGTGTGGCCAATTCTTGAGCACTGCTCGAGTGTCTGGAATCCTCGTCAGATCGATTAAAGGAAGACATTGAACCAATTCAGAGGCGTGTAGCTGCTTTAGCTACTGGGAGATCTGATCAGCACGTGAGTAAGGAAATGTTTCGTGAAATAAATGGGAATCCCTGGAGGGAAGATGACGACCTTCCTTGCGCGAAACGCTGTTGAGGAAATCAAGAGCACTGGCATTTGCGGGTTATTGTACAACGTTTCTACTGCCGCCAAAATACATTTCGCGTAAAGACCGTGATGATGAGATAAGAGAAATTAAGGCACGTCCGCAGGCATATAGAAAGTCGTTTTTCCCTTATTCCATTTGAGAGTGAAAAAAGAAGGAAAATTACATGCAGCTGTACAAGATATCCTGCGCCGTGCACGACATAGGTGCTTTCGGAGTATGTACTTAGACCAAAGAGACAAAATACCAAACGTCAATAGAGTGAAGCAAACTAAAGAACACGGTGTCATGTTTTCGGAAGTCAAATAAAAGAGGCATGATACAGGATAGGTGCAGATGATATGACAAATAACTACGAAAGATTGTTAATGTTTAGCAGTTACAGCCAGGAGCGAAATTACTCTTCATTATGATGGACGAACACTCGATATGCATCGTCTTCAGGAATTACTGTTACACATGCACTTAAATACTCAAGTCTCAGGCGATGACATCAGAATAAAAAGAAATGGCCTGGAAAATTCAGTTTAGCACCAGTTTTCATGTGGGTTAAAACACCGTTCACTATACGTAAGACACATCTAATACAGAGAAATTCCTAAATCAGTTGAGCATACGCGTAACCCACAAGCTCCAGAGAACAGAATTAAGAGGAAAACGTTCTGAAAAAAGTTTGCTCTTATGTAAATTGTATGAGGTATGTGGTTACATTTGCTTTTAAAACAAGTGAGATAGACTACAGTATGTGTTGCGTGGATGCACTATGTAAACTTCGACTGACGGATCAGGTACATTACGACCTAACCCACTCAGCCAGCTGAAAATACAACGAATTTGTTGGATGACCTTACAAGGGGAAGCCAAGACGTTCGGATCACAGGTTTACTTCAAACTTTATACGCGTTTAGTAGAGCATTAAAACAACATAATGCGCAAGTATTAAGGTGTACTACCCTGCCAATTCCGAGGAAATCGTAAGAGATGTTTTACGCGTCCAATATGTTACTGACGTATCTGTGCCTAGGTGCTCTCTGTTAGAGTTCTTGGTTGTCAAGTGGATGCCGGCGTGATAGCTCAGCGTGTTCGGTCAGAGAGCTGCCTGGTCTCTTTAATAAAAAAAAAACTCTAAACAACGAACTGCAACTGATGTCATGTGACGTCCGCTACGACCAAATACATCGAACAATAACGAACGAAATGGCAAAAAGTGGTTAGAGTTAGCGTTCGAACTCCAGAAACTGAACGTGAATAAAGCGGCGATTCGACGCCCGCTCAGACAATTTTTTATCTATATTATTTCATTTAAGAGGTAATATCATTTAAAAAACACGTGTATTTGTATGAAGTTTTAGTGAATTTCATGTTATTGGACTACTTACTATTTTTAATTAAATTTAATTACTAGACGAAACACATTTATAACTATCGACAAGTACACGAAGAAACGCAGAGAGTTTTCCTGAAAATGTATGCCTGTCATGATTTTCAAAATCCATTGTACACTACTAGACATTAAAATTGCTGCAACATGAAGATAACGTGCTACAGACGCGAGATTTAACCGACAGGAAGAAGATGCTGTGATATGCAAATGATTAGCTTTTCAGAGCATTGGCGCCGGTGGCGACACCTACAACGTGCTGACATGAGAAAAGTTTCCAACTGATTTCTCATACACAAACAGCAGTTGCCCGGCGTTGCCCGGTGAAACGTTGTTGTGATGCCTCGTGTAAGGGCCGTGCGGTTAAGGCGCTTCAGTCTGGAACCGCGTGACCGCTACGGTCGCAGGTTCGAATCCTGCCTCGGGCATGGATGTGTGTGATGTCCTTAGGTTAGTTAGGTTTAAGTAGTTCTAAGTTCTAGGGGACTGATGACCATAGATGTTAAGTCCCATAGTGCTCAGAGCCATTTTGAACCTCGTGTAAGGAGAAATGCGTACCGTCACGTTTCCGTCTTTGATAAAGGTCGGATTGAAGCCTATCGTGATTGCGGTTTATCGTATCGCGACATTGCTGCTCGTGTTGGTCGAGATCCAATGACTGTTAGCAGAATATGGAATCGGTGGGTTCAGGAGAGTAATATGGATAGCCGTGCTGGATCCCAACGGCCTCGTATCACTAGCAGTCGAAATGACAGGCATCTTATCCTTATGGCTGTAACGGATCGTGCAGCCACGTCTCGATCCCTGAGTGAACAGATGGGGACGTTTGCAAGACAACAACGATCTGCACTAATAGTTCGACCACGTTTGCAGCAGCATGGACTATCAGCTCGGTGACCATGGCTGCGGCTACCCTTGACGCTGCATCACAGACAGGAGCGCCTGCGATGGTGTACTCAACGACGAACCTGAGTGCACGAATGGCAAAACGTCTTTTTTTGGATGAATCCAGGTTCTGTTTACAGCATCGTGATGGTCGCATCCGTGTTTGGCGACATCGCGGTGGACGCACATTGGAAGCACGTAATCGTCATCGCCATACTGGCGTATCACCCGGCGTGATGGTATGGGGTGTCATTGGTTACACGTCTCGGTCACCTCTTGTTCGGATTGACGGCACTTTGGACAGTGGACGTTACATTTCAGATGTGTTACGACCCGTGGCTCTACTCTTCATTCGATCCTTGCGAAACCCTACATTTGAGCAGGATAATGCACGACCGCATGTTGCAAGTCCTGTACGGGCCTTTCTGGATACAGAAAATGTTCGTCTGCTGCCCTGGCCAGCACATTCTCCAGATCTCTCACGAATTGAAAACGTCTGGTCAATGGTGGCCGAGCAACTGGCTCGTCACAATACGCCAGTCACTACTCTTGATGAATTGTGGTATCGTGTTGAAGCTGCATGGGCAGCTGTAACTGTACACGCCACCCAAGCCCTGCTTGACTCAGGGCCCAGGCGTATCAAGGCCGTTATTACGGCCAGAGGTGGTTGTTCTGGGTATTGATTTCTCAGGTTCTCTGCACCCAAATTGCGTGAAAATGTCAGTTCTAGTATAATATATTTGTCCAGTGCAAACCCATTTTTCATCTGCATTTCTTCTTGGTGTAGCAATTTTAATGGCCAGTAGTGTAGTTTATAATCTGCTCATTATATAAATGCAAACACTGCAGAATGAGTACCCATATAAGAAAACATAACTAGATCGTTTCATACATTTATCTGCACTATTTACTTTGCATACGAAAGGCTCATATTATATTCTGACGTTATAGTGTAAAACACGTAACTATTTGTTCGCAAGAAGTTATGGGCCGATTTCTGCCCGTAATCCGTATTTTCTAATGTGAAGTCTACCTCAAATAAAATTTTCAGAAAGCAACAAAAACAATTAAAGGAGGAATGTCTACTTTAAGTGTGAAAAGCTGAATCACTCCGTTTATAATACTCTCACAGAAAGACGTAATTCACCATACCTTCCGTCTAACAACTAACCTTTCAGTCGCAACAAAAAGTTACTGTCTTATGACAGTGATGTTTGGGAAATGTGACAAAGTATGATGCAAATCTTTGTCGGGCTTCTCCATCGTCACAAAATTCTGACAGTGTCGTATGGCTCAAGGTATCGATAGTAACGATGCCACATAGTTTCAAAGGTTGGTACTACCACGAGACACCGACGGCAGCGCCCACTAGCTGGTGCTGTGCAGCTCTACGAGCTCCGCGACAGATCAGCCCATTTCGTCAGGAGCAGCCAGCCGGGATACTTCGCTTCAACTTCGCACCACATTGCAAGTTACGTATTCTTATTGCTTGAGTAAAGGGGATTTAAATTCATACAGCAGTACCGACTTGTGTTACCTTTTCCCGTTCCTACCCACGCGCCGCCTCCCACGCGGGATACAAAAATATATGCCATGGAGAACTTCGATGAAGCGAACTTTATTACACACTTAAACAAATATGTTAATGTACACAAAACAGCACATTTACAGAACATATATAAAATATGGGCACCAAAGTTCAATCTTGTTTCGAGATACGCGCGTGCATTTGCAGTCCGTACACGCGGCAGCCACGATTCCAAAAAGAAATCCGGCAATTGTGTGGCTTGCAGAACCGTACACGAGCTTTGGATGAGGTATTCCGCCTTGTGCAAGACACGTTTGGAGTTTTGTTTTACCGAGACACGTTTCAGCAATTTTTGTGCTATCTGCAATGGGTTACTTTATTTCCTTTCTTACGTGAAGCTATTGGATGTTTATATTACGGTAGTATGTTGATAATTTTTACTTATGGACCATCTGACAGCAACTGAATAAAACACAATTTTAGTGCCATACGCGTTTCGCCTTTATTTTCTGCAGGGCATCATCAGTGGCCTGGAATATGTACATACGTTTGCTATTTAATTTACATTTTTGTCATTGTACCTATAAGTTATAAACAGTTCTGGTGGTTGGTATTTCCTATTAAGTAGTAATGTTTTGAACTGTACTTACAGGTTGCGTGGACAATTTCTTACATGTTACGCTCCTGTTGCATTTTTGGTGTTGTTCTTCTTCTTATGAATGGATGTTTATGTTGGCAACTGTGCGTCTGCTACACAACCACAACTTGTCACGTCTCTGATGTTGCGTTATTTGTCTCCTTTGTTTGTGGTGTAACAGGCTGATTTCTCCCACTTTCGTGTTTTCGCAGTGATTTTCTGTGATTTTTCGAACTTGCAAGTTTCACAGGCATTTTCTGCGATTTTTCGAGCACACAGCACATCAGAGACATAACAAGCTGTAAACTGTGTATCAGACGCACAGCTACCAACATAAACATCCAGCAGCTTCATGTAAGAAGGGAAATGAAATAACCCACTGAAGTTAGCCCAAAAAGTGTTGAAACATGTCTGGGTAAAACAAACCTTCAAAGGTGTTACAAGGCGGAATTCCTCATCCAGTTTTCTTAGTAAGCACGGAAATAAGAAGAATTGCAACGTCACAAGACGATTATTACGAACACGAACTGTTTGGCCCTCAAAACAACCGCATCCCTATTTATGATGATTAGTAGTACGGCGTGCCACCACCGGGAGCGCTGAATAACGTGCCAGAACCTCTGCATACACTCTCTGCCCGTCTGATGCAGACGTAGAAGAGAGGTCCGCGCTGGCCGCGAAGCGTCTGCGCGCAGACTGTGCCAGGACGATGCGTCACGGGCTAGCGCGCCGCCTCCGCCAGCTTACGTAACAGCGAAAGTTGGCAACGCTCTGCTCGTCTCCGCGTGCCCGCCACCTCCGCCTCCGCAGCCGCTGCCGCCTCCGCAGGAAGACCGCAGCTGGGCACACGCGCTCCACTGGACTCCCGGCGACAAACGCGGCGACACCGCCTCGTGCACACCACCTTCCCAGTCCGGCCTTAAGGCTCGTTTTACTTTTGTGTTAAAAATCGTCTACTCCTCGTGGATGCTTGTCGCTTGCTCCCTTGTAAATCAGCAGCCAGTCGCGTAATTAAATGAGCCGAGAGTGGGGCAATAAAATCGAACACGGGAAGTTAACCTACCCTGTCCCAACAAACTCCTCTCGAATGAGGAGATACGAGGGTCACTCCGAAAGAAATGCACATTATTTTTGTAAAAATACAGTTTTCATTCTGCGTGTGTGAAAGTTTAACAGTGTGTAGATACATCCTTCCCGCTTGTTTTCAAACTTAGTTCAACCCGTCCCTGTGAGTGGCGCCGTCACAGCATGTCTTCAATATGGCTGCTACACTTCACATTCGTCAGAAGCAACGTGCTGTCATAGAATTCCTGTGCTGTGAAAACGAGACAGTGGGAAACATCCACAAGAGCTAGAAAAAGGTGTATGGAGATTCTACTGTCGATCGCAGCAAAATTAGTCGGTGGGCAAGCAGGTTACGTGATGAAAGCAGGCACGGCAATATTGAGGATTGTCCTCGCAGCGGCAGGCCTCGTACTGCACACACTCCAGACAATGTGCAGAGAGTTAACGAACTGGTGACTGCTGACAGACGCATCACAGTGAACGAATTGTCACGCTACGTTGGGATAGGGGAAGGAAGTGTTTGCGGAATACTGAAGTGTTGGCGTTAAAAAAGGTATGTGCCAGGTGGGTTCCGAGGATGTTGACAAAGAAACAAGAAAAACGGTATGCAGCGAACCCGGATGGACAACACTGAAACACCTGCCTTACAGTCCTGACCTGGCTCCGTGTGACTATCATCTCTTTGGGAAACTGAAAGACTCTCTTCGTGGAACAAGGTTTGAAGATAACGACTCTCTTGTGCACACTGCCAAACAGTGGCTCTAACAGGTTGGTCCAGAATTTCATCGTGTGGGTATACAGGCGCTGGTTCCAAGATGGCGTAAGGCAGTTGAGAGGGATGGAAATTATGTGGAGAAATGAAAATATTGTTCCTAAAGGATGTATCTACACACTGCCCCCGGTAGCTTAGTGACCAGCGCGACAGAATGTCAATCCAAAGGGCCTGGGTTCGATTCCCGGCTGGGTCGGGCGTTTTCTCCGCTCAGGGACTGGGTGTTGTGTTGTCAAATAATCATCATAATTTCATCCCCATCGACGCGCAAGTCGCCAAAGTGGCGTCAAATCGAAAGACTTGCACCAGGCGAACGGTCTGCCCGACGGGAGGCCCTCGTCACACGACATTTTTTTTACCTACCCACTGTAAAACAAACTTTCAAACATGTAGAATAAAAGACGGATTTAAAAAAAAATAGTGTGCATTTCTTTTGGAGTGACCCTCGTATAAAAAAAAAATAACCTTGCAGTGGGTGGAGCTCGTGTAATACGCATTTCTGCAACTAGGCGTGTATAGCGCAACTCATTGCCAGTTCAGTGCCGCCTGTGTTGTCGGTCTGGCTTGTTCTGTTCAACTGCAGTGATTGTTTTTGCTAACGCAGTTTTGATCTTGTTTCCTTTTTTTATGATGGCAATTTTAAGTGAACAATGTGCAACTATGAAATTTTGTTTTCTATTCGGTAAAAGTGCTGCTGAAACTGTTTTAAGGTTGAAAACAGCTTACCACGATAACACTGTGGGAAAACTCAAGAGTAAGAGTGGTCTGCTTGATTTAAAAACGGGGACATGATTGACGACAAACCTCGTTCTCGATTTGCTTTTTTGATGCCATGGCCGTAGTTCTTTCACAGTTTCTTTCCCCAGGTCAGACCGTCACTCAAACCTTTATTTGGAAGTTTTAAGAAGATTGAGCAGCAGTGTTCATAAAAAAAAGACCCGATTAGCATGACACAGGAGACTGTTTCTTCCACCACAACAGAGCAACTCCACACGCAACCGTCTCTTTAGACAGTTTTTGACTAAAATGACGTGGTTCCGCTGCCCCAGGCATCTTACTCGCCTGACGTGACTCCATGCGACCTTTTCTTATTTCCACGCATGAAAAGCAGCAAGAAAGAACACCGATTTAACAACATTCATCAAGTCAAGAAAAAAACTGAGGAGCTTTCAGCCTGTTCCAAAGATGACTACAAATAATGTTTCGAACAGTGGAAGCACCAGAGGGACAAATATATTAGTTGTAACGGAGAGTATTTTGAAGGGGATAATGTTGCCGGCCGGGGTGGCCGAGAGGTTCTAGGCGCTACAGTCTGGAACCGCGTGACCGCTACGGTCGCAGGTTCGAATCCTGCGTCGGGCATGGATGTGTGTGATGTCCTTAGGTTAGTTAGGTTTAAGTAGTTCTAAGTTCTAGGGGACTGATGACCTCAGAAGTTAAGTCCCATAGCGCTCATTCCATTTGAACCATTTTTGATAATGTTGTTTCGTAAACAATGTGAAAATATAGAGCTTTTAAAAAATAATTAGGTTGTTTTTGGGTACCCCCTCCTAAACGGTTACGACTGTACTGGGCTCTACACATTGCAGTTTGGAGAGTTTGGCTCGAGCCCCCACGTGCTATGGCGCGAAAAAATATATATTTGTTACACTCAGCTTAACTGGGTGGGCCAGAGATGTGACAGGTCTCAATGTTTGGCTACGTTTTCGTCATAAGGTTTCAGCTCACACCTGTCGTAAACTTGAGTTTTTAAGCTGAAATAAAGTATAACAAAACAATGCAGGCAGACGTTGTAGTGAAATTTAAAATATTGAGTCACTCACGTTGATTTATAATTTGAACAAGTAGTTTATTTTGCTTCAATATATTCACTAAACACTTAAAACGCAGTCTGAGGGGCTTTTACGTAAGGGCTGCTGCTAATAACTGACGCTGCAACAGTTGACTATAAAGTTCATCCGTCGCGAACACGACACTCGGCAGTCTGTTCACAGTTCATAAAATACGCTCTTATCAGCTGTACTAATCCACTACATTGCGCTCAACTTGAGCCTTTTCGAACGTCGCTACGGACGTGGCTACCAACCCAAATACTACCCCCAGACGGGCAGCACGTCCAGCTCTTAGCCTCGCTCAAACTCAACTGTCCTATCCAACCCTCGAAACGACTCCTTAACTGAAAACAATGTCTGCCAAAAATTACGAATTTTCTCAATGGTTCAAATATCTCTGAGCACTAGGGGACTTAACTTCTGAGGTCATCAGTCCCCTAGAGCTTAGAACTACTTAAAAGTAATTAAGCTAAGGACATCACACAAATCCATGCCAGAGGTAGGATTCGAACCTGCGACCGTAGCGGTCGCGCGGTTCCGGACTGAAGCGTCTAGAACCGCTCGGCCACAGCGGCCGGCGAATAGTCTAAAACTAAACAGAAAAACACATATGATATGCCGGCCGGTGTGGCCGAGCGGTTCTAGGCGCTTCAGTCTGGAACCACGCGACCGCTACGGTCGCAGGTTACAATGCTGCCTCGGGCATGGATGTGTGTGATGGCTCTAGGTTAGTTAGGTTTCAGTAGTTGTAAGTTTTAGGGGACTGATGACCTCAGATTTTAAGTGCCATAGTGCTCAGAGCCATTTTTGAAGATATAATATATTGAAAAATATGGAAATTTCGCGGGCAGTAACAATTTAGAGTCCAATTTTTTGTGTCTGCCACCGTTTTTTCACAAGTAATGTTCTTGTGGCGTGATACTGCTTTTCCTGGATTCTTGATACTTAACGTAAATAAACAAACATAAATACATACTTAATGTCTCATCTACCTCTTTAAACTTTAGAATGCTGCCGCTAGTTTTATTACCAAAAACACAGTTTCTCTGCGTCGAATCCCATATTCCGACCTCTCATTCAAAATTGATACATGTTTTGCTAAATCGGCTTTGATTGCTCGATGCAGCTCTATTAGCCGCATCCGCAGACACTTTGTTCATATTAATGGGTCAAAGCATTGCCGAGATATTACAATTTTTAAGACAACAAAAACTTTTAAACTATTACATATTTTTGTAGCACATATAGATAATTTAGGTTTACATATATTTCTGTCCATGAGTGCCAACTCGCACCTCCGTGTCACTCTTAGTTCTGTTTTAGTCCATTTTTCTGTGGCATATAAATTTCTCCACGAGCGGAAACTCGGCCATATGCGCCACTCCCAAGCGTCCACTCGGGTTTTTCCAACGCCGCGTACACGCTAGCCGCTCGCCAGAAACTGCCGCTCTAATCTCCTGCCACTGCTTTTACCCTCACGCGTTCCAGAGACATTAATGTGATCACCTGTTAAAAATCCTGAAAAACCATCTTTTGCAGCACGGACAGCTGCAGGAAGACAAATTGCAGTAAGTTCGTGTGGCACTAAACTGCTGAGGTCACCGATCCCTAGGCTTACACACTACGTAATCAAACTAACTTACGCTAAGGGCAACACACACACTCATGCCCGAGGGAAGACTCGAACCTCCGACGGGAGACCCCGCGCGAACTGTGGCAAGGCGCAGTAGTCCGCGCGGCTGTCACACGTGGTGCAGCAAGAGAGTTAACGAGGTTCTGGAAGGTAGCGACAGGGATGTGGAACCATTCTGATTCTAGTGTGGTGGCCAGTTGAGCTAGGTTACTCGGTTGAAGATCCATGCCGCGAACAGCCCAATCAAGGTGGTCCCACAGATTTTCGATTGGGTTTAGCTCTGGGGAGTTAGGTGGCCAATGGAGTACAGTAAACTCATCCTGGTGCTCTTCAATCTGAACGCGTACGCTGCGAGCTGTGTGAAGCGTTGCATTGTCCTGCTGGTAGATGCCATTGTGCCGAGGAAGAACAAACTGCATGTAGGGATGGACATGGTCCACAAGGACGATTCATACTTGTGTTGATCCATTGTGCCTTCCAGAACGATAAGATCCCCCATGGAATGCCACGAAAATACAGCCCACACCATAATGCTCCCTCCTAGTTGCAGTGTGTTCACTTTCAGAAGTTTCACGGCATACACGCCAATGGTCATTTGTCCGACGGAGCACAAAACCTGATTTATCTGAAACGACCAGTAGACATCCAGTTGCGGTATTGCCGTGCCAATTCCAGCCTTCATAGGTGCAGGAAGAAGGTGCCTGCTGCGGAGGTCCACACACGGCAATATTTGGTGAACGTTCGTTTCTATTCGCCCGTACGTTTCTCCATAGCCACCATTCACCCCTGTCATCCATGGCTGGTGGTGCACCACGATTGCCTCGCCGCCAGTTTTGGATACAGCCATTTTTTCATGCACGGTATATTTTAACCACGGCAGCAAGCGAACAGTTTACAATGTTACCTGTTTCCGAAATGCTTCCTCCCTTGTCTCGAAAGGCAACGATTATACCCATTTGGAAAAATAGTTCTATTTCCATATTACGATAACAACTGCAATGTTTCTTGCATGCTGCCGACGTGCTTTTTATACTGGCCACGGCAAGTGCTGCCACCTGTCGTTTGTGAGTGATTACTGCACATCGAAGTGTCGAACATAGGCAGTGGTCATGTTCATGTGACTAGTCTGTGTATGGTCTGTATTCCGTACCTCCGGTTAGAGATGTGCGTATCACAGCCATGGATTTCATAGTGTCTCGTTTGGCAACTTTTACATTTCTGTTGACGACAAACAAAAAACAAAAAACGTGTGTATGGCATATTTGGTCGGGAAGCCCCTTCTAACGAGTTCGGTGGCCTGGCGCAAGTGAAGTAATCACGCCACTTCGGTTACTTGCGCGTCGAGGATAACAAAAAACACAGCCAGTCCCGAGCGGAGAAAATCCTCGACGGACTGGGAATTGAACCCAGGGCCCCGCGCCCAAGAGTCAGCACCGCTAAGCGCAACACCACTTAGCTGCTGACGACAACGAACAAATCCAGTGCCTGTCCGTACGCGCGTCAACTTCTTAAGTGAAGCGAAATAATATTGTTTCCATGTGACTCGGCAATGGAGCGTTGTCGACGGCGTGCGGAAGAGGAAGAAAGACTGACAGTGAGAGGGAAGGGTATACAGACAAGGACAGACGTAAATGTGACGCGGCTATACGAAATGTTTTCCGATTTTGGTGGTAAATACAGACAACACCTCGGTTGTACGTCGGGAACTACCTGCAACAATATTTTCTATCAGCAATAATGACCAGCGATACGGCAATATTGCCATGTATTGCAGGCACTACTGCGACGACACATTGTCGAAAAATACAGTCCGTGTAGGGTTACCAAGTGCCCGCTTTGGTGAGATATGCCCAGCTTTTAAGGTTCTGTCCGGCCTAATATGCACAAGTCAGGCTCGTCCGACTTGGTTGGCTTTTTAGCCATGGGGTAGAGAACGCACAACTAAGGTCTGTTCCGAGCTAATGACGTAAGCATGAGTAGTAAGTATAAGGAGATGTACGAGAAGAACGTATACACACACCAACTAGTCCTCTTTTTATGTCTGTGTCGTACGTTTTTGTTCGTCAGCCTTCAACACACAACCAGGCTGCGCGCAGAGTGAGCGAGGCAAAGTACGTAGAATGAAATGTGGCGATCAGCCGATGACAGCCTGCCACAGCCCGTAGCAGCCCCGATCGCGCGTCGCTCCTATACGTGAGACACGCCAAGTGCGAACGAGTGTTCCAGTCTGCGCTGCATATTCGCTATTCCTTTGTTATTTCTTTATAATTCTAACTCAAATGACCAGAGTTATTTAATATCTTTTCGTTTTTTGTGCCAGAATTGTAAATAATTTTTTATTTTGTTTAAAGAAGAACTTTTACTTCATGTTGACATAAGGAACCCCCTGAGCGGTGTTCACGGCATTCGACGCCCCCCATATTGTCTACCACGCAACAACAATACTAGCTGCTAATGGCAACAGGGGGCGGGCACTGGAGGTGTCCAATGGTGAGCACAGCATGAGGGTACGGAGCATAACTGAACTGCTTACTCGACGAGTAACTCACAACAGTGCTTCAGTGCTAGTAGTGTTGATACAAAGGAGAGCTACGGCAACGATAAACAAAGCAAACATTGCATTATATCGACAACAACAGTTGCCGAAGTTGGCACTTCGTCAGAAAGGAACCCAAGGAATTTCGCAGTGTGGTATAATGTGGCAGATGAAATATTAATGTTTCTGTAAGGTGAGTCAGTGGAATGTATGGTGTCGTATACGCTCTACTGAGCAGACAATGTACATGAGGAATACAATGATGACGATACGTGCTTAACAAGTGAAAGTGATACTCAAACAGGTGTCAAGCCGCGTGGTTCATCATCCTTGTCGGAAAAGGAGGCCCAAACTCTGTCTCCAGTGAAACATAGTAAAGCACAATCGTTGTCCAAGGAGCGGTAAAGCACAATCGTTGTCCAAGGAGCGGGTACTAAACGTAATTACGTACATGCAATATCATTCGCAGCATAACAAAAAAAAAAAAAAAAAAGAAAAGAAGATTTCGTATAAGTTCGCAGCAATATGACCGTGTAGTGCATAAGAGAAACTACGAATATTCAAGGGAGAACAATGCGCACTTGGTAAAAAAACCCGTGTTTGCTCGTTTCTAGGAAGCTCGACACAATTCACAGGATGTGCATGACTGCGACCTACTACGTTATGCACATCAAACTGCGCGCGACTTTCATTACAGCGATTTCAAGGGAAGCAGTGGATGGTTGCCTAACTTCAAACAGTGCTATAGAATTGGAAAACGTAAGATAAGGAAATTTTAAACAAGGGGTGGACTAGACGATGCGCAGAAAACTGCGGAATCGACCAGAAAATTTGTAGATGAGATAAACAAATTTGTCTCATCGTTTAGCAGGGAATTTGTTTCCAACTCAGACTACTCGGGATTTGAAGACGAAATGCATACGAAAGCAACCCTAGCAATTAAAGGTACCAAGTGAGTTGTATCAATAACAACTGACATCAATGCGTTAACGTACTCGTATACAATTAGATCGACTGTTAATCTGGATGGTAATGGAGCTGGAAATTTATTTATTGTGTTGCGAGAAGATGAAGTTTCTCTTTCCCCTAGAAGTCTTTCACGTGTGCGTGAATATTTACGTCAAAGCAAGCAAGAGTGGGACGAATGGCGTAAGGGAACTACAACTACGGTATGAGCCCTACTTTCGGCCAATAGCTGATCAAATTTATCAGCTTTTGCTTGATTCCTGGTCTACGTATAAAAATCTCACTCCTTTAGAGCAAACCATCCCTGCTGAAAAGTGCTTGATGGTACAGTTCACACCACTTGGAACCATTGGACAAATTCAGCCTCTGGATGTTTTTTTTTCTGTGCCTGTAATATTATCGCACTGCCTGCAGTTACGCTTTAAAGGCTAGCCACTTTCACGATAAGCTCCACTACAGCACACTGTTTTGCATTTGTTGCATGCTACCACATTCCATCACTTCTCATGACCCCGTTCCACCAATATCATTCTGTTCGCTCTCTTTAACAGTAGATACCTAGCTGAACGTCTTGCACGCTTTGCAAATCCCAAGGAGTTCGCCTTCGATCTTGATGGTGCGAACCTTTGTGATCACTGTGGCGCGCCATTTTTCAATCGGTGTTCATGGTGCATGTGTCCATTTTGTGAAGTGTAATAGGTACATCCCATAGAAGGTTGATCTCTGCACCTCACGACACTCATTTTCTGTGGCACTTCTGATGCAGGTGGTGAGTCGTTATATTTTCCCTGTCATGATTGTTAACACAACTCTTTCAAATGACCGTTGTTAAAGACTGAACATGCGACTTCACACTCAAGCGGTTCCTTGTTAGGAAGAAGACAGTTAAGAAGACTGAACAATTACTTGCTATAATAAATGTCAAATTATGAGACTAGTTACCATTTTCTTTAAATTTTGGTTTAAGCACGGTTGACTATGAAAAAACGCCCAATAACTGACAGTAACTGATTGTTTAGCGAACGATTGAAAATACCCAACTTACCGTTTTATTTATAATAGGTTGTCTGGCTTTTAAGGCGAAACATCAGGCTAAATATAGCACCGAGCCTAGCCTGGCTTTTCTGTTTTTGAAACTGGCAACCGTGAGCCCGTGTAACCGCTCGCTACAAAGGGTACTAGGAAAGTAGTTTTACAGTACGACGCAATAGTAAGTTGCAGGAGGCTGGTTGTTGCTGTGTTCTTAGAATACTTCATACTTGCATTGTAGCCGCTGTGTCAAATCTGTGGGCGCAGTCGTTCAATAGCAGCGTTAGTTTGAAGCGCTTCCTATGGCATCGCAGTAGCATTCGGGCAGTTTTGCGGTACAACTTTGCGCGTGGTTTAAACATATACCAGTGCTTTCAACAAATGAGTCTTCCACTCGGTGATGTGTGTGCACGTCGTACAACTATTTTCAGGTGCTGCAGAGAAGTTCAAAGAGGAAACTTTACTCTGGAGGACGCTGAGAGGATGTAAAAGCCACGATCATCAGTTACGGAGGAAAACATTGATGCTGTGAGGAAAATGCTGGAGAAAGACAGGCGAGTGACCTACAACCAAACAGACGATACTTTAGGGATAAATGCACCAACAGTTCGTTCGATTCTATAAGATCATTTGCAGGTATAGAAAATTTGTTGTCTGTAGTTGCCGCATAGACCGACGGAAGAGCAGATGACACGACGTGTGACTTGGTGCCGGGAGATATTAAAGAAGTTTTCCAAGCGACAGTCTCAGTGTGTGAATAACATTGTGATAGGTCACGAGACTTGGCTGTTCAACTGTGATGTGCCGACAAATATTCAAAACAAAGTCTGGGTATTTAAAGATGACGACAGATAGTGTCACAGACATGATACGTGAATTGGAGTGGCAATCATTAAAACAAAGGCGTTTTTCGTTGCGACGGGATCTTCTCATGAAATTTCAATCAACAGTTTTCTCCTCCGATTGCGAAAACGTTCTGTTGGCACCCACCTACATAGGGAGAAATGATCGTCACGATAAAATAAGAGAAATAAGGGCTCGCACAGAAAAATTTAAGTGCTCGTTTTTCCCGCGTGCTGTTCGAGAGTGGAACGGTAGAGAGACGGCATGAAGGTGGTTCATTGAACCGTCTGCCAGGCACTCTATTGTGAATAGCAGAGCGATCACGTAGATGTAGATGTACGCGCAGGCGTCAGAAAATCCCAATCAGCAAAGAAGAAATTGATAGTTATTTTTTCAAACCGAGTAGAACTGTGGAGCGTGTTGTTTTGGACACACAGAAGAAAGTCACAGCTAAGTGACTGCCCAAAGACATCCAGCCTTTGAAGAACCTGCAGCCGAAGACAAGAATGGACTCTTCGTTCCTCCATCACGACAACGCTCCAGCTCACCGCGCCACAGCATGCACCGAGTATTTGCGGGGCACAGGACTGAAACTTCTTGAGCACCCTCCTTACAGGCCAGACCTCGTTCCTTGTGAGTTTGCACTGTTCCCGCATCTGAAAATTAAGCTGAAAGGAGCGCAGGATCTCCTGAGTGTTTGGGACAGCAAGTGTGCCTTACTCCCTACAGAAACTTGGGAGGACTGGTTTAATGAATAGTTTCGGAGGATGGAGAGGTGTATTCAATGTGGCGGGAATTAATTCGAAAAAATTAAATTAATAAAGCTGTATTGCAGGACTATCCTGGTACCCTTTGTAAAGCACGGCGCTTCGGTTTGTCCTGTGGCAGGACGTCTGGTCGCGCCGAAATGGAGCACCGTCGCACAGCGCCCAGAGGCAATTCGTCTACATCTACATATATACTCCGCTAGCCACCAAGCGCTGTGTGGCGGAGGGCACAATTTGCGCCAAAGTCATATCCCCCCCCCCCCCTCTGTTCCACTCGTGGATCGCGCGAGGGAAAAAGGACTGTCTGAACGCCTCAGTACGAACTCTTATTTCCCTTATCTTTCAATGATGATCATTGCGCTATTTGAAAGTTAGTGGTAATAATATATGCTCTACATCCTCGGTGAAGATTGGATTTCGGAATTTAGTGAGCAACCCCTTCTGTTTAGAGCGTCGTCTATCTGCAAGTGTGTCCCATTTCAAACTTTCTATGAGATTTGTAACGCTCTCGCGATGGCTAAATGTACCAGTCACGAATCTTGCCGCTCTTCTTTGGACCTTCTCAGTGTCTTGAATCAGACCCAACTGGTAAGGGTCCCATACAGACGAACAATACTCTAAGACTGGACGAACCAACGTATTGTAAGCTATTTCCTTTGTTGAAGGACTGCATCGCTTCAGGATTCTACCAATACACCGCAATCTAGAGTTCGCCTTACCCGTTACTTATGTAACCTGATCATTCCATTTGAGATCATTTCGAATAGTCACACCCAGATACTTGACTGATGTTACCGCTTCCAAAGACTGGGCATTTATTTCGTACTCGCACATTAATGGGGATTTTCGCCTTGTTATACGCAGTAGGTTACACTTACTAATATTGAGAGATAACTACCACTCATTACACGACGCATTTATTTTCTGCATATCCTCATTGATTTGTTCACAACTGTCGTGTGATGCTAATTTCCTGTAGACTACAGCATCATCGGCAAACAGTCTAAGGCCGCTGTCAATACCATCAACCAGATCGTTTATGTAAATCATAGAAAGCAGAGGACCTATTACGCTGCCCTGGGGCACACCTGAAGTTACTCTTGTTTCTGTTGATGTTAACCCGTTCAGGACGCCATACTGCTTCCTGTCTGTTGGAAAACTTTCTGTCCGACCGCATATGTCATCGGATAGACCGTAAGCGCGCACTTTTTGTAGCAAGCGACAGTGCGGAACTGCGTCGAACGCCTTTCGAAAGTCGAGAAATGTGGCATCACCTTGGGAGCCGGTATCTAGAGCCTGTTGTATATCATGCACAAAGAGGGCCAGCTGTGTCTCGCATGGCCGCTGTTTCTTAAAACCGTGCTGGTTTCTGCAGATGAGCTTCTCAGAGTCTAGAAAGGTCATTATGTCTGAAAACAAAATATGTTCCATGATTCTACAACAAAGCTATCTCAGTGAAATTGGTCGATAATTATGTGCATCCGATTTTCTACCATTTTTATAGATTGCTATTGTAAGACGTGTATATTTCTATTGTCTATTGTCAAATCACAATTTATTAAAGATGTTTATATTTTATTAATAGGAGTAAGTAGGAAGGAATAATTAATATTTGTCATGTTGGAAATAACTGTGGTAGCTGGGAATGTCTGCACCAAAGTATTGTTGACAAGAGAGACCGTAAATTGATATTTTAAAAAGGGCGGGAGAGACCGCGTATGGATACATTTTAAGAAAAGAGCGGGAAAGACCGCGCATTGATACATTTTGTAATGGTAGCAGGGATTGTCTGCACCAGAAAGCATTGTTGGCAGGAGAGACCGCACTTTAGCGTTCGTAGGAAGTCAGTAGTAAGCGAGTTGTGAAGCGAGTCGGTAGCAGGTCTGAAGCGAGAGGTTGAGAGGAGCGGTGTGCCTGCCAGCCACCAGCTATGATTTACAAGAGATTATATACGGATGTACAGGGACACCAACTAACTATTACTATTATCATAAGAGGAAATAATATTATTGAATTATTTTTTTTAAGAAAATCAAGACTACTGAAGGTATGTTTGCGCAATGCTAGATTATAATAAAAAGTAAGTCCCATTTGAACGTTTGTAAAATAATTTAATTACCAACCGTAAATTTTTGAAGAATATAATTAATTTTTACCAGCAATATTGCATTACTGATTATAATCCATCCCAAAAACCATCAACATAAAACTTTTCAAAATTTTATTGTTGTCAAGAAAAAGTTTAACTATGAATTACGTAACTTCAGTCAAATTAATCAAAGAATAACGTCAGCTTTGCTAATAAAGAATAACGTCAGCTTTGGTAATAAATAAAGCCATTTATTATGACAGCCCAGCAGCAGCTAATACAGTATAGTAAAACAGAGTAAGTATATTCATGTCGCAGTTCGATGTAGCAGTCAGATGGCGATCCAGTAACAGTAAAAAAGGTAAGGAACAGTTTTGGATTATTGCAGGTAACGACTGAGGGCATTCTATGTTTCGTCGAAATAATCAGCAAATCACTTTTAATAAGCCGCATTTAAATTTGTATGTGAAGATTGCACTTATTATTATTGAGAAAGAGATTAAAATTTAAAAGGGAAGATTTCATTTGTTATTAATAAGCAAGAGACAGAAATCCTAAGGAAAGGTTTCGTAGTTTATTGTAAAAGGGAAGGATATCAGTAACAAAAGAGGTATAGAGGAGACGGGAAGGTTTCACTATGACCTGGGCCTTCTTCCGGGCCGGCCGGAGTGGCCGTGCGTTTCTAGGCGCTACAGTCTGGAACCGCGTGACCGCTACGGTCGCAGGTTCGAATGCTGCCTCGGGCATGGATGTGTGTGATGTCCTTAGGATAGTTAGGTTTAAGTAGTTCTAAGTTCTAGGGGACTGATAACCACAGCAGTTAAGTCCCATAGTGCTCAGAGCCATTTGAACCATTTTTAGCCTTCTTCCGGTCCCGTGGAACTTTCCGCCGTTCCCGTGATCTCTGCTAGATGACGGATAACAATGGTGCTATATTTGTAGCATAGTCAACATAAAATCTTACAGGGATACCATCTGGGCCAGATGCCTTTCTGGCGTCTAAGGATGTTGTGTGACGCGTCTTGACACGGGCGACAGGTCGGTAAACGGGACAAGGAGAGCGGTGGCGGGTGAGTCACGCGGGTCTGCGGCCCCGGGATCGAATACCGGCGGCGTGGCGCGGCGCTGCGCTGCGCAGCCCAGGGCGGATTGCGGTGGTCGATGCGCAGCGACGTCGGCAGGGATTTTCCGCTGCCGGCGCGGCGGTTCGACCGCAGCTCTCGGCAGACGCAAGTAGGACGCGACGCGCAGCACTAGGGAGGCGCACCCACTCACAACTCCAGCTGGCGTGGCGCCAGCCGCGGTCTGGGGGGGGGGGGGGGGGGTGTTCGCCACGTGGCGATCTCACGCCTTGTACACAGAGCGTCCCAGGAGAAGTGGCCAATATTCAGGTACACGACAGGGACGACAATTCGAAACAAACAAGTCTAGTAAACAGAGGCTCTCAAAAGCATACCGTAAGGGGAGTAGGACGTCAAACGGGCCGACTTGGAGCAGGAGAGGCACCAGAGGACATTACTTCCTTATGTTTTCGAACTTCCACTGCTATGAGTATGAATTCTGAATCCTTCCTGGTCATGCTGATAAAGTTTTATGAATTTATTTGTAAAAGTATAGACACTGGAAATTACAATGACGTCCTACCCTCCTTAAGAGCTATCAGCTCTTGTTCAGTAGAAGAGAAGTGTTTTACAACGACAAAGTATAGGCCGCGCAGGATACGGTGGCCGATGCGTGGTGACCAGTTTTCGTCCAAAGCGCTGGGCGAGTTCATTCGTTTATTCAGAAGGGGAGGCCGACAAACGTTTGGCACCTTTCGACCCGTCGGCGTTGACAGAATCGACGCGCACGCTCTGCAATCATTCACAAACGTTTTTACGGAAACGGTTCGATAACAAAAATTCATTTTTGCTTTACTTGTAGCTTTATATGTCAAGTTCATTGTAATGTGCCCATCATCTCGTCAATGATACACTACTGGCCATAAAAATTGCTACACCACGAAGATGACGTGCTACAGACGCGAAATTTAACCGACAGGAAGAAGGTGCTGTGATATGCAAATGATTAGCTTTTCAGAGCATTCACACAAGTTTGTTAAGGCTTTCGTGGCCACTTGTTGACAAACTGCCTATTGGCTTCTGTCTCGGGTTCTTCGGCCGACGTTCATCTAATGATTTTTCTGACGTTTCGCCAGCACGAGTGGCTGGCATTGTCAAAGCTTCACCCTCCATTGCCGGTGGTGAACTGGAGGCGAGCTCGCGGCCGCAGACTATATGTACCTGGCGCGCCAACGTCCGAGGGCTTCTCCGCGGTCATTTCCGGTGCGGTTCTCCTCTTGCTACCTGCGACGGTCGTTCGCTGCAGTACGGGAAGCCAGGATCCGTTTACCTTAAGGCTTTCCTCTTTCTTGTTGAAACTGTTCGCGTGTTTTTGGATTTCTACAGCTTCTCTGAACAAGCGCGTGTGATAGTGCTTCTCTACAGCCAGAACTTCCGTGTCGGCGAATTTTATTACGTGGTCGGTCTCATTCAGTGCGTGCTCTGCCACGGCCGATTTCTCCACCTGCCCCAACCTGCAACATCAGGATCAAAGAGCATAAGCGACATTGCAGGTTGGGGCAGGTGGAGAAATCGGCCGTGGCAGAGCACGCACTGAATGAGACCGACCACGTAATAAAATTCGCCGACACGGAAGTTCTGGCTGTAGAGAAGCACTATCACACGCGCTTGTTCAGAGAAGCTGTAGAAATCCAAAAACACGCGAACAGTTTCAACAAGAAAGAGGAAAGCCTTAAGGTAAACGGATCCTGGCTTCCCGTACTGCAGCGAACGACCGTCGCAGGTAGCAAGAGGAGAACCGCACCGGAAATGACCGCGGAGAAGCCCTCGGACGTTGGCGCGCCAGGTACATATAGTCTGCGGCCGCGAGCTCGCCTCCAGTTCACCACCGGCAATGGAGGGTGAAGCTTCGACAATGCCAGCCACTCGTGCTGGCGAAACGTCAGAAAAATCATTAGATGAACGTCGGCCGAAGAACCCGAGACAGAAGCCAATAGGCAGTTTGTTATTCACACAAGGTTGGCGCCGGTGGCGACAACTATAACTTGCTGACATGAGGAAAGTTTCCGACCGATTTCTCATACACAAACAGCAGTTGACCGGTGTTGCCTGGTGAAACGTTGTTGTGATGCCTCGTGTAAGGAAGAGAAATGCGTACCTTCACGTTTCCGACTTTGATAAAGGTCGGATTGTAGCCTATGGCGATTGCGGTTTATCGTATCTGATCCGCATGGCTGTAAGGGATCGTGCAGCCACGTCTCGATCCCTGAGTCAACAGATGGCGACGTTTGCGAGACAACAACCATCTGCACGAACAGATCGACGACGTTTGCAGCACCATGGACTATCAGCTCGGAGACCGTGGCTGCGGTTACCCTTGACGCTGCATCACAGACAGGAGCCCCTGCGATGGTGTACTCAACGACGAACCTGGATGCACGAATGGCAAAAACGTCATTTTCTCGGATGAATCCACGTTCTGTTTACAGCATCATGATGGTCGCATCCGTGTTTGGCGACATCGCGGTGAACGCACATTGGAAGCGTGTATTCGTCATCGCCATACTGGCTTATCACCCGGCGTGATGGTATGGGGTGCCATTGTTTACACGTCTCGGTCACCTCTTGTTCGCATTGACGGCACTTTGAACCTTGGACGTCACATTTCAGATGTGTTACGACCGTGGCTCTACCCTTCCTTCGATCCCTGCGAGACCCTACATTTCAGCAGGATAATGCACGACCGCATGTTACAGGTCCTGTACGGGCCTTTCTGGATACAGAAAATGTTCGACTTCTGTCCTCGCCAGCACATTCTGCAGATCTCTCGCCAGTTTAAAACGTCTGGTCAATGGTGGCCGAGTAACTGGCTCGTCACAATACGCCAGTTACTACTCTTGATGATCTGTGGTATCGTGTTGCAGCTGCATGGGCGGCTGTACCTGTTCACGCCATCCAAACTGTGTTTGACTCAATGCCCAGGCGTTTCAAAGCCGTTTTACGGCCAGAGGTAGTTGTTCTGAGTACTGATTTCTCAGTATCTATGCACCCAAATTGCGTGAAAATGTTATCACATGTCAGTTCTAGTATAATATATTTGTCCAATGAATACCCGTTTATCATCTGCATTTCTTCTTGATGTAGCAATTTTAATGGTCAGTAGTGTAGTTATTGTGATATTTACGTAGAAGTAAGACACTGCGCGAAATTCGTAAAAGTTTGCAATGAAAAATAGGAGTCGCTATGATTTTGCGTATGGTGCATATTGCACAGTATGTTGCTGAGTATGAAATTTAGCTAACATATTGAATTTTTCTTTACACTTGCGTGGTGGTCTCTTTCTGTCACCACTCTCGAGAAAATTAACCTCATGTGGCGCACTCATTTGCGATCGCAACCCGCCAGCGATAAAGCCAGAGTGAACTATCCACAACATTCCTCATATTTCATAAACGGTTTGAGATATCGAAATGAGAGTTTGGCAAATGATAGCATGCAAAGAGATGAGAATTTTGCCGTATCGGTATTATGCAAAACTTCATGATTTAGCGTGTTATTCTACTAACTACAGACTTTTCCGATGAAAGAATGTTATTTTTAAGAGCCATCGATAGCTGGTGAAACGAGAAATGCTAACGGTTTTAGAACAACGTAACTGAAGTCATTACAAGTTTATTTTGTATTGTGGATGTGGTTTTTCATACTCTTCGTCAGTTCTTCAGTTAATAAACTCAAGAAACCATTGTTTCAGAATTCTCTCGCAATTGTTTCTGCACAACGTGTTAGGGAGATGACATGGTGTAAACTCCGGCGAGTTTTGGAAAAAGAAGCAAATATTAATACAGTAACAAGAGAAATGTATAGGTTTTACTCAAAACATGTTACAAATAGTTTACAAACCAGGTGAAAATAAACCACTGTATTTTCGGCGGAATTCTTTTTAGATACTAACCAAAAAGAGATGACAGATCTTTTTGAATGGTTACAACTTGTACAGAAACCAATCTGCAGTTATAGGAGTCGTAGGACATGTAATGGACGGAGTAATTGACAAAGGAGGGAGGTATTGCTTGTAGCCTACGCCCCAACTTATTGCATCTGTGGCTAAAGCAAAAAGTAAACGTAAAACGGTCTCTCGAGAGACTAAGACTTGAAAGAAACACGACCTTCTGATCAAGACGCAATTGTGCCGTCATCGTCTGTGAAAAAAGATTTTGCTGTTTTCATAATCAGCCGGAACCCAATTCACGTAGCTTGGTCTCGATAGCGTCTTCAAAAGAGGCTGTGATGCGAATATGAAGAAAAGCAGAACAGGGGTACATGGAATGTAGCCGAGTAAAATCGGCCATTCCTGAAAGTTCATATTAGGAAACGAGAGGCTCAAAGTAGTACACGGTTTTTAATGTTCACGAAGCAAAGTAACTGACGACAGTTGCCATTAAGATGTCTTAAAACGCAAACTCTCAATAATTAGAAAATCTCTTCCGAGAAAGGAGAATATGTTAACGTCCATACACTCTTCCTAAACCAATGGACCGATTTCATCCAAACTTAGTGCACTTACTGTCTGGAAAGAATCAAAGGGGTGGGAGTAAAAAAGAAGTTGAAAGGTGGCTACACTGAGTCACAGCGCCAGAGATTGCGCCAAAGATTGTTATACCGCCGCCTCCACTGTCGCAGTAATAGTTGAGAGGATGTCGAGAGCAGTCGTTGTTCTGTTGGGCGAGAGAGTAGACGCTGTTCGGTTGGTGTAATGTATAGATGGAAGATGTTGCAATTATCACAGTGTATTTTTCGTCGATATATATTGAGGTAAAAAAAAGTATTACAGATTTCTTTAATGACAATGCCTCTTGGTCACAGTTTCAGTCAACAAAGCATCTGGCTCGTGTTCATGTATTAGACTTGTAATTCTGGTTTCTGTGTGCAATTATAGTATTTCTGGTTTTTCAATTAGTTCATTGTAAATGGTGTTTAAAATATCTTGTCGTATTGAGGAAGAACCGAGCCAGAGACATGTACGTTGAGTCACACTACCAAACACAGAACAGTTACACTTGTGCTTTGTTGTTTAGTAGCTTTTATAGTTGCAGGGGACTTAATTAAACAATTGTGTTAATGGAAATTTCTTGTCATTCTTTATTTTTATTTTATGCAGTCAGATTGCGTGCTAATACTAGTCAGGGCCAACCGGTTACGAGACTTCGTAACCAGTCACACAGCTACTAACATTATTGCATTTATTCATTATTCTTTTTAATTAAGCCCCCATGTAAAGTGCAGGTCACGATGCGCGAATTCCCAGATTTTGTTCATCCGTATTTCAGGATGAGAGCTAACTTGGAAAAATTTTTACACTTAACTTCAAACCATTATGAAAGTTTTTCTCGCCGATAGCCTCTACAAAGGAAGGATCGTTTTCTACATTTTCACTGTTTATGCAGTAAAACTGCCGCATGAGGCATCGAGTTCTTATTTATTCACTATTATTAAGAGTATTCGCGACACATCTCGAAGACAGTGTCCACATACGCCACTGACTGTACCTAGTAAATTGTACGACAAATAGACCTGAAGGTATGATGTCATAAATGTTGAACTGAGTGAAAACGAAATTGCAGGACAAATCCGCTAGAAATGCAGGTAAACTATATGTACAAACATGTGCGAAATATGTTAAACATATGTGAAATATATGAGACGTGGGAAAATCTACGGGTAAAAAGCTTCTCGAAACCCCTGGATCGATTTCAAGCAAACGTGGTACACACACTGCTTACTTACTGTCTGGAAAGAAATACTATGGGGGTAAGGACCAGCAATCTCCTGGTGGGGTGAGGGTGATAACATGGATAGAGAAGGAGGAGGAGCAGATGGACAGAGATACAGGAATGGGGAAATGGACTGAAAGGAAAGAGGCAGGGACGAGGATGGGATGGACAGAGAAAGGAAAGAGAAAGAGAGAGAGAGAGAGGATGTTATTGACAGAGAGAGGGGAAAGGAGGAGATGAACAAATGGGGGAGGAGGAATAGAGAGAGGGAGATGAGATGGACAGACAAGGAAGGAGCATATAGTCAGAGGGGGTAGAAGCAGATGGACAGAGGAAGGATGGAGAAGGAAGAGAGAGGAGAGGAGGAATGGGTAGGGAAAGGGAACAGAAAGAGATGGACAGAGGGGGAAGGAACAGATGGACAGAGAGAGAGGGGGAAGAGATGGAAGAGAGGGAGGAGGAGGAGGAGGTGGACAGAGAAAGGAGGGGGAAGTAAAGACTGACTAGTGGAAGATTGGAATATAAACATACTCAGGCTGGGTACTCAGCTAGTTGAACATAATAAAGTTTAAATGATATGGAGTCGTCGTAAGACGTCGTGGTCTCCTGACCTTCATTGCTTATATATTCCACCCTCACAATCATATTCCACACATCAAGACGCTTCATTCGAACCCAAACTCGATAAGATAAAGGCAATGTTGTATGAATAAATGTAAACAATATGCAAATAACTAGTAAATCGCAAATCCGCTCCGAGATTGACATACTCGAGGCTGGCGTACACACACACATTCAAGACATGAGGGTCGCAGGGGCTTTCAGTTCGGGAGATACAAACTGCACGCCGTGGGGCTGGTCCCTTCAGAGGACGACTCAGCCTATCTATGTCAGCCGGTGACCACTCATAGAGCAGACAGCATTTGCCCGAGTGAAAGGAAGAACGACCCTGTGTTCGGCTTGAAAGCAAATTCCGCTACATTATGTGGGAGTGCCCAGCCTACGCATTCTTTACAAATATAGCACGCAGTTTCAGAGATTTTGACAGGGAGACAGCAAACGCCAAAGGCCGATGCTACCGATTTCCGGATTGGTCGCCTTAAACGAAAAGTCATTCTCCCGTTTTAGAAGAGCAATGCTGATTGGCAGACAATATTTCTGACGCCTTGAGGTGAAGGAAGAGACTGAAAGATATACCCCTTCACGGCTGGCGTGGAGAGGGGCCGTTCCGTTGTCGCTCTTGGAGCGAGAACACATAACGAGAGCGTGCACGCTCGTACGTGTACTCAAAGAGCGAGGAACAATTCTCTCCTCAGTACTTCACTGGGAGAGCACCTCTGTTGAGGGCGAATCGAAGTGCCATTCTATATTGAGTCCTTGCGATTTAGCGTTGTTCACTGTGTTGGCCGCCACACATATTGTGCGGTGTGAACAGACAGAGTTATAGTTAAACGCCTGCCAGCGAATTTTTGAGTGGCATCATGGTGGACTGGTTATCTGACCGGTGTACCACGCCAATAGTTAGACTAGGGGCGAATAGGAGTTCTTGACTTCATCAAGGCGTAGGGAGAGTTTGATTGGCGAAGGTCAATCCAGATAGAACGAGAGTTATCTTATTTGTCAGCAGCGAGCGGCGCAGACAGCAGTCATCGCAGCTTACAGTATTGTGCGCTACAGCTATGGCGAGCCCCATATTTTCTCCACAACAGTACACTTCACTGCAATTCACATGCGACAGCCTTGACCGTACCTAGCAACATTCTAACGGATGTTTAATCAAGTTGAGTAGGTGCGGCTCTCAGCCATTGTTCCATGTCAATAACTATCTTAAACTTTGTATAGAAATTTCATTAGCGAATCCTATCCTTGAGAGGTAACTTCACATTCCGAAAAGGACCCAGAAATAACTTGTTCAGTTCATAACTAAAAGTTCCATTGTGATTTCTCAGAATTTTTGCAAAATAAATAATAATTTTCGTCAGTTTCATGTTTTTCTTACACTAACTAGCACTACTCCAGTAGCCAAGTATCCCACTAGCTACGTAAGAAATTTTGTGACTTTTTGTGTCATTTCCTTACAGCAGACGACTCCAGATGATATTTATTGCTGAAAGTTTTTCAGGCATTTCTCTTTAGAACGTTAGGAGCGTCTGTCTGACTTTTGTAGTAGTGTGGGGGTGGAAATTGCATCTTGCAGGAGCCACAGGGTAAAGGGTACATCTCAGATTAATCCGTTGCGCAGAATGACAGAACAGTACCCACACGCTCACATCGTTTAGGGGAGTATTTGCGTAGATTATGGCTTATATGGAAGTGTAATGTGGATGATAAGCAGTAAAAACCAGGAGGTAAGCTTTTGAAACGTGGTGTTACTGTAAATGCTGACGATTAGATGAGTACATTTGGTAACTGATGAAGAGACATTGTGCTGGAAAGGTGAGAGAAGAGTTTTATGGCAGGACTTGATTAAAAGTTTCATGTGACACGTCCTGAAGCATTGAGCTATAGTTAATTCTGCAATTGAAAGAAGTGTGGGTACTGTATTAACTAAACGAAATAATGTCCGAAACAGCTTTCGTGTTCCCAGTACACAACTGATTCGGAAGATGGTAAACAAGCAGTGACACATACTTCAACATTTTAAAGTACCTGTTGTCGACTTAAAGTTATCTCTGTTGCCTATTTGACACAGTTATATTTGTACTGCACAATGTTATTACATTCGTTAGGATAGGATTTACTCTAACTATGAATATACATATACTGGACTAGAGCTTTGTGTGTATTTGTGTGATTGTTTATGAATGAAGGCACCAAGGTTCTCCTCTTATGTGTTAGTTACTATCTAAAAGGTGTGAATAACTGAAATGAGTCTGCTTATTGAATAGCAAATGTGAGGTTGAAAGGGTACAGTACCGCCCAACATTGAAAATAGGTACAACATACTTCATTACTCTTGTCAGAACAACACATTTTTTTTTGTAAAAATAACTCAATTTCAATTAATACAGCGAAGCCGGATACCAGTGTGGGAAAGAATGACAATTTATTTATTTAATTTATCACATGTGCACTCCCACAAAATAAATCCCTACATCCAGTTTGGTGAGATCTGTGAAATGAATGCATGTATGATCGTCTGCTAACCGCAGATAGTGAATGTGAATATATGAATGATCGTCTGCTAACCGCAGATAGTGAATGTGAATATATGATCATCTTTGAGACGATCCTTTGGCCACCTTTGGTGGGACCAAAGAGATGAAATTTACCTGAGCTTTGAGCGCCTGAAATGTGGCTGACCAATACGGTAGCATGGTCTTCCCCCACCTCGACAGAGGTGCGAGATGACCTGTAGAACGGCCATGTTTCAGCACTCTGCCGCTGGATCTTGTGCTGTTAAGACCTGTTTTAGTTGTGCTCCGTAATGACGAAAGAGTGGAGACATGGTATGCATGTGGAATATTTAAGAGTAGTTTGAAATAATAATTTCTCTATTTCAGGAACTTTTGTGGGGAGAATTAAATGTCAGGCAGGTAATATTAATGGGATTGTAGTAATCTTCGGAAGTGACCAACGGTCACAATGAAACCACGTGTAGCAATAAGTTGAAATACTTCCGTGTGCTTAAGTTAAGCTGAATTACTAGCGTGTGTACAATAAGTTGAAATATTTAAGAAATAACGTGTGTACCATAAGTTGAAATATTTAAGAAATGGCGTGTGCAGGACTTGAAATCGCCGGCCGCGGTGGTCTAGCGGTTCTGGCGCTGCAATCCGGAACCGCGGGACTGCTACGGTCGCAGGTTCGAATCCTGCCTCGGGCATGGGTGTGTGTGATGTCCTTAGGTTAGTTAGGTTTAAGTAGTTCTAAGTTCTAGGGGACTTATGACCTAAGATGTTGAGTCCCATAGTGCTCCGAGCCATTTGAACCATTTGAACTTGAAATTAGAGACGAGTACTTCCACGTGGTGAGTACTGTGTGAGTCTCAAACTGTGTATGAGACAAAAGATAAAGAGAAGTACTCGTCCATGGTATCAGTTGAGGACTCGCGTGTGTGATGAATACGTTCTTAATATTACTTTGCGTGGTATGATTCCGTGTGAGCTAGATTCAAACTCTGAGAGAGAAGCAAGGTGAGTCGGCCGTCTATCCAGCAACGCCACTTGGCTTGCATTGCACAGGAAGACGTGCATATATCTCCAGAGTTCATAGTAGGAAAGTAGAATTACGAAGTGGGGCAGTGTCGTGTGAAACTGGGATAAATATTAATTGAAGTGGGAAAGCTGAAAGTGATGGTGTTGTGACTATTTAGTGTTTTGTATTTCATATTGTAGTGTGATGTATGTCATGTAATTTGGGTATGTGTGGTTTGCATGGGAGAGTAGCAAGGTAGTTTCAAAAGATTAGTGGGTTATGCTTGTTCCTTCTGTACTGCTCGGTCTGGAGGATAGTTTCGTGATGATGATTGTGAGAGTCGAAGTGTAAGAAATAATAATAGATCCACCATCCTATCCAGAAAGTGCTCTGTAGCGTTAAATAATTACGAGACCATAACATAGAGATTCACCAATGTAAAGCCATGCCCACTGGGCGGAATTTCTCATGTGTTATTGTTGTAGGTTATTGAATTTGTGTGTTTAGGTTAGAGAATTCATCGGAATAAATAAGGTAGTGAAAAGAAAAAAATTGGTGGACTTTTCCTTCGAATTGTATGTTGTCATAATGTCCCGAATTTTCAATGTGTGCGCCATTCATATTCAGTGCGGTGGCCACGTTTTGACAAAAGCCGTTAAATAAAAAAGAAAGAAAATGTGGTATTGCCAGTGCGTAGTGTACAGTCAGAGTTCTGTAAATTACTGATAGTCAGATGCGTGTTTCCGTTGCGTATTAATCATATAGGAGGATAACTTGTAACTTAAGTGTGAGTACTAGAGTTCATGTTACTCGATAAATAAGAATGAATCAACTCGCTTGGCAGACCACTCATCTTGCAGGCCTGACTGCTTGATGCCACAGTATGAGCAAGGCATGTGGGTGCCTCTCAAGGTAATATGCACATCTGTTGTGTAATTTCTAGTGTTTGTATTTAAATGAACTTATGAATGCTACTTTCAAGATGGTGGGTTCTTTATCCTTTGCAGTGAAGAAACAACTACCTGGCGTCAGTGGAATACAAGAACACAGAGAAACTGTTGGCATTTAAAATTTTGCTTATCCTGTTACACAATTTACTTCTAAAAGGTAAACTGAAACTGAACAACACATGAGCAATAGATGTAGAAAGCCTACACATAAAGAGAAACGGCGAAAAGCTCGCCCAATTAGAAATACTATAAATTAAAAAACAAACGTGCGTATTCTCACATTTGCTATTCAGTGAGCAGATCAGTTCGATTATTCACACCTTTTAGATAATGTTGCAGCTTCTACATAGGAAGGGAACATCAGTGTCCTAATTCGTAAATAGCTAATCACACAAATATCCACATAGATATAGTCCACTGTACGTTGTTCATAGTTACAGTAAACGCTATCCTGATGTATGTCGTAAGGTTGTACAGTATAAATGTAACTGTGTCAAAATAGTCAGCAGAGATGACTTTTATAGTTTAATCGTGAACTGATAACTTAAGAAGTTGTCGTGTGCTTAGCTTCGCTTGATTGTCGTCTTTGGACTCAGTTATGTACTGGAAAATGCGTTTACTTTCCGAAAGCTAAAGTTTTGTGAAACAAGGCGCTATATAATATATAATGATTCACCAAGGACACACAGTTAAAGATCTAACGCGAGGCAGGCCGCAGTGGCCGCACGGTTCTAGGCACTTCAGTCTGGAACTGCGAGACCTCTACGGTCGCAGGCTCGAATCCTGCCTCGGACGTGGATGTGTGTGATGTCCTTAGGTTAGTTAGGTTTAAGTATCTCTAAGTTCTAGGGTACTGATGACCTCAGATGTTAAGTCCCATAGTGCTCAGAGCCATTTGAACCATTTTGTCGAACGCGAAAGTACAAGTATCAAAGTTAGAAACTGTGTATATGTCTCGAGGCAGTGTAACTCCCAATAAGCAAATTATCGAGACTATATTTATCCAGTATTTGAGATGGAGAGCAGTTAGCGACTTCCAGAAAACTTTATACATAATTTCAAACCTTCTCAAAACTTTTTCTCAGTAGCAACCCCAACAAAATAATGAAAGGAGAAAAGTTTATCGCTTACTATATTTTCGGTGTTAAAGTAGTAAAGCTTCAGCGTCAAGTATGACATTTCAATTTATTACTTCTTTACTACTAAGTCCATTCCCAACACATTTTGAGACAGTATCCACATGTACCACTGAATGTACTTCCATAATTATACCATTCTACGACACATAATTCATAATATCTCACGTCACCAATACTGAAATGCGCGAAAAACTAGCTTTTCGTAAAATGAAGCACAAATTACCTAGACTATACTGATATATGAGGACACAGCGACTTCCACTAAACTTTAACCACACCGTCAGCCCTTTTCTAAAGTTTTTAATTAGTATATGGGTGATTAATCCGAAACCAATAAAAATAACGTAATAAGGCTTTAGCACCTTCAAGTGTAAATGTTTTACTTGCTTAACGTCAAATATTTAACACATTTGTAAAGTAATATGACAGATGAAGGTGTTTTATTCATGTGAGTTCGAGTCTTTAAGGAACTGGGGGTCGGGGAGCTACAGATAAAGGCTAAGAAGACACAAAGGTATAAAACCGACAACAATTACATGGTTGTGACATCATATCTGACCCATAGATGTTACATACGGACTAGATTTCAAAACAACGGTGATTATTCGTACACAAACGAATATATCACAGACACAAACGATTTATTTTTATTTATTTATTTGGCCCCTGTATATGCATACATTTAACAAATAACAATCATAGATCACAGGGATAATTATTAAAATACGAATAACATCCCAAACAAAATAGGATTAAAAGAGACAGAAAAAAATGAAATATACATACGTCAAATAAATTAGAATCATAGTTTACATGAGTAACTAAAACAATCTTTAACGTCACCTACAATCGTGACTACAATACTTCACACAGTGATCTCACTGACTTTGCAGCGTAAACTCATACCATTATAGAACATAAATAATAAATATTGACTGTAGCAAGATTTTGGTCGGAGATAAACTAAAATCTATCGCAAAAACTGCAGAATCAAATAAATAATAACATACAAATCGCTAAACCAACAGTAACTGGAAAATCAAAGCAGAAATGCTGAAAGAAATCGCACAACACGTTCTGTTTATCTCCTCCTCCATCCCTCTCTCTATCCACCATCCGCCCTCCACTATTTCTCCTCCTTCTCCAGGTGTCCATCTCGACCTTCCCACTCTCTCAGTCCATCTCTCCTACCCCCTCTGTCCATCTCCTTCTTACTCCTCCTCTTTCCACGTCATCACGCTCACCCCATCACCCCGAGAAGAGGCTGGTGGTTCTTATCTCCATAGTAATTCTTTCCAGATCTTAAATAATAAGTGAATCAGAGTTGTTTGAAATCATCCCAGGGGTTGAAAATCAGCTTTCTACGTGTGTCTTTGCCAGCGTACGCACATTTCAAACACATTTCACATGTATTTTACATATTTCACACGTGTTTGTACACATATTTCACCTGTATCTCTAGCAAATTTTGCCCTACAGTTTCATTTTCACGCAGCTCAATTGTTTATAAAGTCGTACAGTGGTATTATACAGGGTGATTCAAAAAGAATACCACAACTTTAAAAATGTGTATTTAATGAAAGAAACATAATATAACCTTCTGTTATACATCATTACAAAGAGTATTTGAAAAGGTTTTTTTTCACTCAAAAACAAGTTCAGAGATGTTCAATATGGCCCCCTCCAGACACTCGAGCAATATCAACCCGATACTCCAACTCGTTCCACACTCTCTGTAGCATATCAGGCGTAACAGTTTGGATAGCTGCTGGTATTTCTCGTTTCAAATCATCAATGGTGGCTGGGAGAGGTGGCCGAAACACCATATCCTTAACATACCCCCATAAGAAAAAATAGCAGGGGGTAAGATCAGGGCTTCTTGGAGGCCAGTGATGAAGTGCTCTGTCACGGGCTGCCTGGCGGCCGATCCATCGCCTCGGATAGTTGACGTTCAGGTAGTTACGGACAGATAAGTGCCAATGTGGTGGCGCTCCATCCTGCTGAAATATGAATTGTTGTGCTTCTTGTTCGAGCTGAGGGAACAGCCAATTCTCTAACATCTCCAGATACTGTAGTCCAGTTACAGAACTTTTCCCTTTGCACAAACACCCATTCTCTGTAAACTGTTTATACCAACGTTTAATACACCACCTATCAGGAGGTTTAACACCATACTTCGTTCGAAATGCACGCTGAACAACTGTCGTCGATTCACTTCTGCCGTACTCAATAACACAAAAAGCTTTCTGTTGAGCGGTCGCCATCTTAGCATCAACTGACGTTGACGCCGAGTCAACAGCGCCTCAAGCGAACAAATGTACAACTAAATGAAACTTTATAGCTCCCTTAATTCGCCGACAGATAGTGCTTAGCTCTGCCTTTTGTCGTTGCAGAGTTTTAAATTCCTAAAGTTGTGGTATTCTTTTTGAATCACCCTGTATTGCAGCTACGTCCAGTGGTAGATGTGCAAAATGTGTTGTGAACAGAGTTTGTAGTAAAGAAGTAAGAAACTGAAAAGTCATGTATGATGCCGCCGTTTTCCACGTGTCTCAGTATTTGACATCACATCTCCTGAATTATGTGTCAGACAAGGACGTGTTTTCGTAGATACACTGAGCGACATACATGGGTACTGTCTGCGAAATATGTTGCGAGGAGACATATTAGTAAAAAAGTAATAAATTAAAATGTCATTCACGATGCTTTCTCACGCATCTCAGTATTTGATGTCATATCTCCTGAACTGTGAGTCGTACAATTATATACATTGGTCAAAACAATTAGAGGATCAGTTGAGATATCTAGGTTCAGAAGTACTGTCATCGGCAGAATGAACTAAAATGGTTCGACGTCTTTCTGTCGGTTCTACGGAGTGAAGACAACAACATTACGGTCACCGAGACAGTGGTAATAACGGAAAGTTGCTGCAGACGGGGTTGGTGCTGACTTGTGTTTACTCTACCAAACGAATTACACAAGCAGTTGGGTTCAGATAGCGTAGCGAGCAGGTACTGCAATGCAACAAAAACGTGACTTACCCGAAGCTATGGCATGGACAGCCATAGCACGGTTGGAAGCAGGACAGACACAGAGGGAGGTGGCTGCAGCTATTGGAGTGTCACAAAGTGTAATTTCCAGGACCTGGACGCGATTTCAGACAACAGGGACTGTTAATAGAAGGGAAGGACGAGGTCGTCCACGGGAAACGTCAGGAAGAGATGACGGTTATCTCCGGCTAACAGCACGTCGAGACAGGAGGCTGAATGCAACTCAGCTGCAATGCACACTCCAGGCAGCAACAGGACGCGCAATATCAACACAAACAGGCCGAAATCGCCTTCGGGAATGTGGCCTCTACGCACGTTGGCCTATTGTGTGTGTCCCATCAAAACCACGACACCGTTTAGCCCGCAGAAACTGGGCGGAGGAACATCAGGATTGGAGTCGTAGCGAATGGCGCTGGGTGCTGTACACAGATGAGTCAAGATTTTGTGTTTAACTGGACAATCGTCGTTCCCTCATCTGGAGAGAACGTGGAACACTGAACAATCCTGCTTATGTCCAGGAAACATCACCATATCATGCTGGTGGACGAATGGTGTGGGCAGGAGGCAGTATTGGCGGAAGTACGGACCTCTATGCCGTTCAGAATGACGCTTTGACTGCTCAGAGGTATGGACACAAGATCCTTCGACCTACGCTGGTGTGATGGGAGATGGCTTTCTTCTGGTGGACGATAACGCTCGTTTCCAGAGAGCTGCACTGGTGAACAACATGTTTCAAGCTGAGGGAATAGAACGAATGGAGTGGCCGGCTTGTTCACCGGACTTAAACCGATTGAGCATGTCTGGGATGCACTTGGCAGACGCATTGTAGCCAGACCAGCACCTCCCACTACGGTTGCAGGGCTGGACATTGCACTCGTGGAAGAATGGCCAAATATCCCTCAAGAGCTGATTGATAACCACATACTGTCCGTGCCATACAGGTGTCAACTGTACTGGTCGTCCGAGGTGATCACACAACATATTAGAGGGCAACGAGAATGAGTGTTTGACTATTATGGTGGCCCCATGGTGCCTCGCTCTACGTAAACGCCATGTAAACCTCAAGCAAAGAATTGAGACGGCAGAATATCGCAGTATAACACACAAAAATTATAATATTGTAACCGATATCTGAATAAAATACATCAGATGTCTATTGTGTATAAAATCTCACCTGATCCCCTAATTGTTTTGAGCAGTGTATTTTTGTAGTCACATTCAGCGGTCAATCTGTGCCAAACGTGTTGCGAATAGAATTAGTAGCAACGTACTAATAAATTTGAACTTCTTGCTTGATGTGGCAGTTTTTCACGCATCCCAGTGTTTATGACGCCATATCTCCTGAAATGTGTGTCGTAGAGTGATGTATTTTTGTAGGTACATTCAGCTGCATGTGTAAATACGGTGTGCAAATTGTGTTGCGTGTACATTTAGTAGGAAGAAATAATAAATTAAAAAGTCATGCTTCATAGAGCAGTTTTACTCATGGACAGAAAAAAATGTAGTAAGCGATAAACTCTTTTCCTTTCGTAATTCTATAGAGGTAATTTCGTAAGATTTAAAATTGTGTGTAAAGTTTGTTGCAAGTCACTAAGTGCTCTATTCTCAAATACTGTATGACTAAAAGTATGGCTATTCGAGCGTCGTGGGCTGCACTTGTTTTTCTACTTCCACCCTTACCCGTTGGATAGGTAGGTGGTTCTTATCCTTACAGTGACTCTTTACACACAGGAAGTGATATGCGTACCAAGTCTGGCTGAAACCGGTCCAGTGGCTTAGGAGGAGATATGGAACATGCACACACACACACACACACACACACATATATATATATATATATATATATATATATATATATATATACTCTAGTTGCTGATTCGTAGGTTTCTCGTTCTCCACGCTTTTGTAGCAAGTGTGTACTGTGGTTTCGTTTAGGAATTTCAATTTTCGTATCGCCATAGGTTCTTGCCTAACCTCATCTTCGTAAATCATGCCACATTCAACAACAAAAACAGCTGTCGTCTTAGGTCCTGCCTAACCACACCCTCGGAGAGGGCAACATATTCGGAAGGAAAACAAATGTTCGTGAGAACCAAGATTATAAGAGTGTAAATTGTGCTCTTAAATTAATGAACCACATCCTCGGAAATCGCGACATGTTCGAAGCAAACAGAATAGTTTACGCCAGTTAGTAAGACAACTACAGGTCACATTTAAAAACAGGCTCCTTGCATCCTCTGTTACATATTTCCGATCGTAAACTCATGACGTCAACACACGACGTCGTGGCACAGTGCCGAGAACTGAAGTCGCACACTAGAGTCGACCCGCAGACGATTCCGCCATCACACCACGTGAAATCATTCTTCTCGTTACGCTCCGTTCCATTGACGGTCCATGTGACGCCGCCATTTGCACTGAATGCACTGTGGAAAATTTTAACGCTTCCTTCCGTTCTGTCAAGAGTGAAATGACCATATATTGAGGTGACAAAAGTCATAGGAGAGCTTGCAATAGCTTGTCGGACCTCCTTACACTCGGCGTAGTGCAGGATCTGCAGGTGGCATGGTCTCAACAAGTCCTCTGCAGAAACACTGACCCATGTTGCCTCTACGAGGTGCGGCTAGAAAAAAACCGGACTGATGCTGGAAAAAACATTTATTTACAATTATTTACAATTTCATATTATCTCCTTCAATGTACTCTCCTCCTCGGTCTCTACACCGCTCCATACGAATTTTCCACTGTTCATAGCAATGCTGCAGATCATTTTCGGTAAGTCCATACATTACTTCCGTCGCTTTTTCTTTTACTGCTTCAACAGTCTCAAATCTAGTCCTTTCAAAGCTGACTTGACTTTAGGGAAAAGAAAAAAATTCACAGGGGGCCAAATCAGGTGAGTAGGGTGGATGATCTAAGATGGGAATGTTGTGTTTTGCCAAAAACGTCTTCACTGACAACGCACTGTGAGCTGGGGCATTGTCTTGGTGAAGGATCCATGACTTTTTTCTCCACAAATCGTTCCGTTTTCTCCGTACTCGCTCACGTAGGGTAGCCAGGACGCTAATGTAGTAATGCTGATTCACTGTTTGTCCCTCTGGTACCCAATCAATGTACACAATCCCTTTGATGTCAAAAATCATCATTGCCTTGAATTTCGATTTTGACATTCGTGCTTTTTTTTGTCGTGGAGAACCAGGAGTTTTCCAATGCATCGATTGGCGTTTAGTTTCGGGATCGTAAGTAAAAAAACCACGATTCATCGCAAGTAATAACATTTGTAAGAAGGTGGGATCACTTTCAATGTTTTCCAGGATGTCAGAACAAATCATTCTTCGGCGTTCCTTCTGTTCAATTGTGAGACACTTTGGAACCATTTTTGAACACACTTTGTTCAAGTTGAAACTTTCATGAAGAATCTGCCTAACACTTTCCTTGTCAACTCCTGTTAACTCAGACACTGCTCTGATTGTTAAACGGCGATCTTGTGGAACAAGTTTACCGATTTTTTCAATGTTTGCATCAGTTTTTGCTGACAATGGTCTGCCAGTGCGAGTGTCATCACTGGTGTCTTCGCGGCCATCTTTAAATCGTTTAAACCACTCAAACACTTGTGTTCGCGATAAACATCATCGCCGTACACTTGTTGTAACATTAAAAACGTTTCACTTGCAGATTTTCCTAGTTTGAAACAAAATTTGATGTTAACACGCTGTTCTTTCTGTACACTCAACATTTTCCGACGCACAGACAAAACGTCAACTACTTAAAACAGACGCCACGGGCAGACTGAGTGCAGGAGGCAGATGAAACTCGAGCAGTAGGCGGAGCGAGAGTCACGTGACAGGCCACGCGACTTTCAGCCTTATTGCATTCGTTTTATTGTTTCACCAGTACTAGTCCGGTTTTTTTCTAGCCACACCTCGTATAGCCGTCCATAACTGTGAAAGTGTCGCCCGTGCGTGTTTTGTGCACGAACTAACCTCTCGATTAAATCTCATAAATTTTCGATGGCATCGCATCGGACGACGTGGGTGGCCAAATGATAAGCTCGAATTGTCCTGCAAACTTTTCAAACGATTGGCGAACAATTGTGGCACGCTGACAAGATGCATTGTCATCCATAAAAATAGCGTCGTTGTTTGGGACCATACAGTCCATGATTGGCTAAAAATGGTCTCCGAGTAGCCTAATATAATCAGTTCCTGTCAATGATAGGTTAAGTATGACCGGACGACCCAGGCTATTCCGTGTAAACACAGTCCGTACCATTATGGGACCACAGACTGCATAGTACCTTGTTGACTAATTGGGTCCATGGCCTCGTGGAGTCTGCGCCGTACCATCATCTCATAACAACTGAAATCGAGACTCAGACGATCAAGCCACGGTATTACAGTCGTCTAGGGTCCAATCAGCTTAACAGCTCATGCATCGAAGCTGCTTACAAGAATAATATACACAAGAATGGAAAAGAAAATTGAGAATGCGCTAGGTGACGATCAGTTTGGCTTTAGGAAAAGTAAAGGGACGAGAGAGGCAATTCTGACGTTACGGCTAATAATAGAAGCAAGGCTAAAGAAAAATCAAAAAACTTTCATAGGATTTGTCGACCTGGAAAAAGCGTTCGACAATATAAAATGGTGCAAGCTGTTCGAGATTCTGAAAAAAGTAGGGGTAAGCTATAGGGAGAGACGGGTCATATACAATATGTACAACAACCAAGAGGGAATAATAAGAGTGGACGATCAGGAACGAAGTGCTCGTATTAAGACGGGTGTAAGACAAGGCTGTAGCCTTTCGCCCCTACTCTTCAATCTGTACATCGAGGAAGCAATGATGGAAATAAAAGAAAGGTTCAGGAGTGGAATTAAAATAAATGGTGAAAGTATATCAATGATCCGATTCGCTGATGACATTGCTATCCTGAGTGAAAGTGTAGAAGAATTAAATGATCTGCTGAACGGAATGAATAGTCTACACAGTATGGTATGAGAGTAAATCGGAGAAAGACGAAGGTAATGAGAAGTAGTAGAAATGAGAACAGCGAGAAACTTAACATCAGGATTGATGGTCACAAAGTCAATGAAGTTAAGGAATTCTGCTACCTAGGCAGTAAAATAACCAATGACGGACGGGGCAAGGAGGACATCAAAAGCAGACTCGCTATGGCAAAAAAGGCATTTCTGGCCAAGAGAAGTCTACTAATATCAAATACCGGCCTTAATTTGAGGAAGAAATTTCTGAGGATGTACGTCTGGAGTACAGCATAGTATGGTAGTGAAACATGGACTGTGGGAAAACCGGAACAGAAGAGAATCAAAGCATTTGAGATGTGGTGCTATAGACGAATGTTGAAAATTAGGTGGACTGATAAGGTAAGGAATGAGGAGGTTCTACGCAGAATCGGAGAGGAAAGGAATATGTGGAAAACATTGATAAGGAGAAGGGACAGGATGATAGGACATCTGCTAAGACATGAGGGAATGACTTTCATGGTACTAGAGGGAGCTGTAGAGGGCAAAAACTGTAGAGGAAGACAGAGATTGGAATACGTCAAGCAAATAATTGAGGACGTAGGTTGCAAGTGCTACTCTGAGATGAAGAGGTTAGCACAGGAAAGAAATTCGTGGCGGGGCGCATCAAACCAGACTGATGACCAAAAAAAAAAGGATCCACCCAATATCGTCACGAGCTCAGGACAGGCTTGCAGGCTGTGGTGTCACTGCTAGACACCACACTTGCTAGGTGGTAGCTTAAATCGGCCGCGGTCCATTAGTACATGTCGGACCCGCGTGTCGCCACTGGGTGATCGCTGACCGAGCGCCACCACACGGCAGGTCTCGAGAGACGTACGAGAACTCGCCCCAGTTGTACGACGACGTTGCTAGCGCCTATACGGACGAAGCCTTTGCTCTCATTTGCCGAGAGACAGAATAGCCTTCAGCTAAGTTAATGGCTACGACTTAGCAAGGCGCCATTAGCCTTACATAGTTTGATAGTTATCGTATGAAATGTCTCATCAAGAATGCTGTATTCACAACAAGGATAAATAAAAGTTAAGTATTAGAGGAGCTGCATACTTTTCTTATTAGAATTCACTACTTATCCTGTTCCAGACTTCACGCCCGTCTGCGTTAGATAGCGTGCATTTCGGCCTCCTCTATCTACAAGGTGTTGGCACATTCACCAACACATCACAGGCGATGTGCTGCCAGCAAAGGCACTCCCGTCGGTCGTCTGCTGCCACAGCCCATTAACGCCAGATTTCTCCGCACTGTCCTAACGGATTCGATTGTCGTACGCCCCACATTGATTTCTGTGGTTATTTCAGGCAGCGCTGCTTGTCTGTTAGCACTGACAGCTCTACGCAAACGTTTCTGCTCTCGGTCGTTAAGTGAAGGCATTCGGCCATGCGTTGTCCGGGGTGAGCTGGTGCGTTGCTGGCGCCAGTTTCTATCGATTGTCTTTTCATCGTTGAGTCGACTTCGATGCTTATTCGGCTTCTTCACATCTTTGGCGGCGGGGGATTTTAGCTGCAGTGCGCGCGCTCTGCTGGTGGCTGGTGTGCGGGTATCCGCGGTGTGAGATGGAGTGACGTGGGACTGTGTTTGCATGCAACACAGCGAGAGGCCGAGTCGGCATGACGAAGGAGCGTGGCCAGCTGCTATTGCGAGTTTGACCGTTACAATGCAAATCTTCTGTCCATGGTGATGGAGATTTCCTCGAGGTTGGAAGGACAAGTTCCGTCGAGTCGGCTACAACTAGCATCTTCTCTCCCTGTTCCCAAACAGAACGAGGGAGAAATGACTGCCTATATGCCTCTGTACGAGCTCATGTCTCTTTTATCTTATGTTTGCGGTGTTTCCGCGAAATGTAGGTTGGCGGCAGTAAAATTGTACTGCAGTAATCCTCAAATGCTGGTTCTCTAAATTTCCTCAGTAGCGATTCACGAAAAGAACGCCTCCTTTCCGCTAGAGACTTCCACCCGAGTTCCTAAAGCATTTCCGTACCACTCGCGTGATGATCAAACCTACCAATAACAAATCTAGCAGCCCGCCTCCGAATTGCTTCTATGTCCTCCCTCAATCCGACCTGATAGGGATCCCAAACGCTCGACCACTACTCCAAGAATAGGTCGTATTAGTGTTTTATAAGCGGTCTCCTTTACAGATGAACCACATCTTCCCAAAATTCTACCAATGAACCGAAGACATCCGCTTTCCCCACAACTGCCATTACATGCTTGTCCCACTTCATATCGCTCTGCAATGTTACGCCCAAATATTTAATCGACGTGACTGTGTCAAGAGCTACACTACTAATGGAGTATTCAAACATTACGGGATTCTTTTTCCTATTCATCTGCATTAATTTACATATATCTATATTTAGAGTTGCTGCCATTCTTTACACCAATCACAAATCCTGTCCAAGTCATCTTGTATCTCCTACAGTCACTCAACGACGACACCTTCCCGTACACCACAGCATCATCAGCAAACAGCCTTATCCAAAAGATCATTTATGTAGATAGAAAACAACAACGGACCTACAACACTTCCCTGGGGCACTCCAGATGATACCCTCACCTTCGATGAACACTCACCATCGAGGACAACGTACTGGGTTCTATTACTTAAGAAGACTTCGAGCCACTCACATACGTGGCAACCTATCACATATGCTCGTACCTTGGTTAGGAGTCTGCAGTGGGGCACCGAGTCAAACGCTTTCCGGAAGTCAAGGAATATGGCATCCGTCTGATATCTTTCATCCATGGTTCGCAAGATGTCATGTGAAAATAGGGCGAGTTGCGTTTCGCAGGAGCGATGCTTTCTAAAGCCGTGCTGATGCATGGACAGCAACTTCTCTGTCTCAAGGAAATTCGTTATATTCGAACTGAGAATATAATCGAGAATCCTGCAACAAACCGATGTTAAGGATATTGGCCTGTAATTCTGAGGATCCGTCCTTCTACCCCTCTTTTATAAAGGCGTCACCTGCGCTTTTTTCCAGTTGCTCGGGACTTTACGTTGGGCAAGAGAATTCCAGTGTACTAAAACCATTTGGAATTGTTCCAGTAGCTTATCACTGAATTTGGTGTCGTCACTTGATACTTTGACGGCAGTTAAGGAAGTATAACGACGCCCACCAAACAGCCACGAAGCATCGCTAAACACGTAGCTAGAAGTGTAACTAAGTAGTACGTAAGTCTGTGTTTGGCGTTCCAAGCTGCGCTGAAATATATTTCCGATTCTACCTGTTAAGTCATTATTTTGGTCTGGCCTTTAAATTATTTTTGCTATTCTAACATTTATGCCATTACTTTAGTGATGGTTTTAAGGGATTGGCTAACCAAATTTTAAAAGCCGTGATTGCCCAAGTAAATCACGGAGGTTAATTCTGTTGGTTTCATTTGTGGAGTATATCATTGGAAGATATTGATAACTAGTTGTGCAGTTAGGATTGTGTATCTCATGCTTCAGAATACTGTCTGCCGCTGATGTCTTTTATGTTGCAGGTAACTGGCAGTGGTTGATGCGAGCAAACTGGGATCGGACTACCACGGTGGCAGAGTGATATATTTAAGGCCCTGCCCCCCCCCCCCCCCCCCCCCCGGCTCGGGTTACGTTGTTACTGTCCTGTAAGTCCATCCTTTCGGTGGAGAGTTATGGTTTCTGAAGCTCTATCGGAGTACAAAGTTGAGTACCATTTCATTTCCTGTCCTGTGGATTTCTTGTATTGGTTAAAATCTTTTGGTGCGCTCGCGTCCATCACTAATTATCATGTAGAGGGGAAGCGGCCCCAGTTAAGTTTTTCTTGGCCGGCCGCGGTGGTCTCGCGGTTCTAGGCGCGCAGTTCGGAACCGTGCAACTGCTACGGTCGCAGGTTCGAATCCTGCCTCGGGCATGGATGTGTGTGATGTCCTTAGGTTAGTTAGGTTTAAGTAGTTCTAAGTTCTAGGGGACTTATGACCACAGCAGTTGAGTCCCATAGTGCTCAGAGCCATTTTTTGTTTTTCTTGGGGGGATCTTCTCGTTATAGCCAGGTACTCAGATCATACGAACCTGGTACATACAAGTAGTATTGTTTTAATTAATATGAAGTTGGCCGAGTAAACTTTAAAAATTTTGGGGTTTGCTCAACTAAGAACTTAGACGTGAGTTAGTCATGTTAGTCATATTTTATGAATCAGGTTGGTTCAAATGGCTCTGAGCACTATGGGACTTAACTTTTGAGGTCATAAGTCCCCTAGGACATAGAACTACTTAAACCTAACTAACCTAAGGACATCACACATATCCATGACCGAGGCAGGATTCGAACCTGCGATCGTAGCGGTCGCGCGGTTCCAGACTGTAGCGCCTAGAACCGCTCGGCCACTCCGGCCGGCTATGAATCAGGATTTTATGAACATTGTATTAGTTAATGAAAAGTTGGCCGAGTAAACCTTAAAATTTTGGTGTTTGTTGAACTCAGAAGTTTTAACTGGAATAGTTATGTTAGTCATATTTTACGAGCATGCTTTTATGAATATTGTGTTTGAATTCCGAAAAGTTGGCCAAGGAAGCCTTAAAAATTACTATCTGTTGAACACTGGTTTGGTTATTTCAGCCATATTTATCTTAATAACGGTTTTATGAATAGTGTTTCATTTAATGAAAAGTTGCCCGAGTAAACCATAAAAATATTAGTGTTTGTGAAACTCAGAACTTTTATCTGAGCTAGTTAAGTTAGTCATATTTTACGAAGGATACTTTTATGAATATTGTTTTTAAATTATGAAAAGTTGGCCAAAGAAGCCTTAAAACATTACTCTCTGTTGAATTCCGAACTTGGATGTGATGAAAAGATAGATAAAAGAGTTTCCATGTAAGTGATGAAGTTGGTGTGATTTATTTGTCAGTCATACTGAGTTAATTATGGGTCCATGGACATAGTTAAAAGATTGATGTGTTCTATAAGACAAACTTTGTTTGTAATTATGGTTACTGTGAATGTATTATGAGCAATGTATTTGTGATAAAGAAGTGTGTGGCAGCTACAACGGATTTCGATTGTAATTTCGGTGTTTCCTAAGGGATCACACCCCACGTGGTGAGGGGTAATGGCTAAAATTTGGTATTTTTGGCACACGCTTGACCCTGTGGAGCACGGAATACTGAATCTCTAACGATTTCGGATATGGAATGTCCCATGCATCTAGCTGCAACTACCATTCTGCGTTCAAGGTCTGTTAATTTCCGTTGTGCGGCCCTATTCAAGTCGGAAACCTTTTATCATGAATCGTCTGAATACAAATGACAGCTCCGCCATTGCACAGCCCTTTGATATCCTGTCTACGCAATACTGCCACCATCAGTATACATTGATCAGCGGTAACATTGTGACCACCAATGTAACAGCCGTTTTGTCCACCATTGGCTGCGGCGACAAGTCGTGGCATGGAAGAAATGAGTGTTCGGTAGGCCGCTGGAAGGAGTTGGCACAACATTTGCACTCACAAATCACATAATTCCCATAAATTCTGGGGAGGGGAGGATGAGCTCTGAGACCACGTTCAGTCACAACCCAGATGTAACGGATCAGGGTCAGATCTGTGGAGCTGGAGGCCAGTGCATCAACAGGAACTCGTCACTGTGTTTCTCGAAACACTCCATCACACTCCTTGCCTTGCGACATGGCGCATTATCTGGATGAAAAATGCCACAGCAGGAAACATGAACCTCATGAAGGTATGTACGTGGTCTGCAACCAGTGTGTAATTCTCCTCGGGCGTCATGGTGCCTTGATTAAGCTCCACTGGATCGATGGATGCCCACGTGAATGTTCCCCAGGGCATAATGGAGCATCCGCCAGCTTGTCTTCGTGTCGCAGGACAGGTGTCAAGGAGCTGTACCCCTGGAAGACCAAGGAGCTGTTCTCTTGGAAGACGACGGATTCGCCCACTCATCAGTATGATGAAGGTAACGGGATTCCTAAAACGTTCTCAGTTTTCTTCCCGCGTCAGTTCTGGATAAAATCTCGAGCTTTCGACGATTACCTCCATCGTCATCGTCAGGAGCAACCGACTGTCTTCACTGGTGCTGTGGTAGCCTTTTTTATTGCCCGTGGACGGCTTCTGATTGGTCGGCTTATGATTGCTCGGCGATTACGTACTGCTGTCGCAGACGGTGTCAGTGTGTGCGCCGGTGGCGCCACCCAGATGTTCATTGAGAAAATCAAACAGATTAGACTTGGTCCAAATGGCATTTCAGTCAGCCTTGATGTGGTATCGCTGTTCACAAAAGTTCCTGTGGAGGACACTTTGAAAATGCTGGCGGATCTTTTTCCTCCTGAAACTATAAAATTGTTCCGGCACGTGATGATGACCACCTACTTCTTGTATGGTAAAAAATTTTATGAAATGACGGACGGTATGGCGATGGGCTCTCCGTTGTCTCCATCACTGGCTAAACTTTTTATGGAGAATTTTGAGGAACGTGCATTAAATTCGACACCCCTCCGTCCATCCTTATTTTATCGTTACGTTGACGATACATTTATGATCTGGCCACACGGAGCAGAAGCTCTCGAGCAATTCATGGAACACATGAAAAGCATCCATTCGAACATCCAGTTCACTGTCGATTTGGAGAAGGAAGGGAGACTGCCTTTCTTAGACGTTTTAGTACAACGACAGGCGGACGGACGCCTATACGGTAAGCCGACGCATACCGATTTATACCTGAATGCACAGTTTCCGTCATCCTGCTCAGAAGAGAGCCGTTTTGAACACGTTGGTATATAGAGCAAAACCTGTTTCTGACGAGGACCACTTAAGGTCCGAGATTAACCATCTGAAGTACGTGTTCCGAAAGAATGGCTATGGTGCACGCGATATAAAGGCAGCGTTCTCAAAAAAATAAATAAATAAATAAATAAAAATAAAAAAAATGCTGCACACTCACAGGATGAAACACCGATTGCAGTTCTTCCTTTTTGTGGCGCGATTTCCAGCAAAATCCTGCGCAGACGGGGTACAAGACTGATTTTTCGTCGTCCTAAGAAAATTAAGGAGATGATGCGCCCTGTTAAGGACAATCTCGGCCTCAGGGTCCCTGGAGTTTATAATATCCCCTGTGAGTGTGGAAGCAATTATATAGATCAGACGATTCGTACCGTTTCCGATCGCTGTGCAGAGCACCAACGCCATATTAAAAATAGGGAACTGGAGAAATCGGCAATTGCGGAGCACAGCTTCACGAACATACATAAAATATTGTTCGATGAAACAAAAATTCTGTCCCATGTCTCCACGTACTGGAATTCTGTTATTAAGGAGGCTGTTGAAATAAGAATGAGCCAAACGAACTTTAACCGCGATAGCGGATACCATTTGAGTAGCAGAGACGTTCCTTCCAAGGTTTACGTTCCAATGGAAGCGGTGGCGCCACAGTGAAGACAGTTGGTTGCTCCTGACGATGACGATGGAGGTAATCGTCGAAAGCTCGAGATTTTATCCAGAACTGACGCGGAAAGAATACCGAGAAAGTTTTACATATAAGTGCCGTCGCGAAAAACTTCGTTCCCGTGTCGGGATTCGCCAGACCGTGCAACGCTGTGCCTCTGCGCCAGCGGCCAGTGGTGATGGCAATGTGCCGATGCTTTGTTGTTAACATTGGCGCATGCATGGGTCGTGGGCTGCAGAGGCCGCCGTTGGAGGTATTCGGTGCACTGTATGTTCAGACACACTTGTACGCTGTCCAGCATTTGATGTCAGTAGTTCCGCCACGGTTCGCGTCCTGTTTTCCCAGTCTGCCCAGCCTACGACGTCCGACATCTGTAATGAGGTGTGGCCGCCCAACCCCACGACGTGTGGACGTGGTTTCACTTTGGTTCCGCCACGTCCAGAAGACACTCACCACAGAACTTCTGGAGCAGCCGACAAGTCGTGTAGTTTCTGTAATGCTCGTACCGAGCCTCTGGACCATCACAAAAAAATGTTCAAATATGTGAGAAATCTTATGGAACTTAACTGCTGAGGTCATCAGTCCCTAAGCTGACACACTACTTAACCTAAATTATCCTAAGGACAAACACACACACCCACGCCCGAGGGAGGACTCGAGCCACCGCAGTGACCAGCCGCACAGTGCATGACTGCAGCCCCTTAAGCCGTCGGCACACGGACCGTGCGTGCGAACGTTGAGTGTTGAGCGTGCCCAGTTTCTGACGTCATAGCGTCGAATAGCACTTTCGGGAGTCTTTCCGAACGTGCAGAGCAATATCTGGCATGTCATATATTCTGAGCGTGCGTCTGAGCGATGACCAATGAGATGGCACAACGCCACCTGCGTCACACGCACGCCGTCTCCCTTCCGTGCAGAGTTGTGAGACGCCATGTTGGCATTCATTTCAAGCCTATATGCCGTTTCTGAGCACCAGCAAATTGAGAATCACTGGAAAATCCGTAGTTAGTTGTGTGATTCGTTCCAATAGAATGAGGAACATCATATCCGTGGCAAAAGAATTATTGTAACGAGCTTATTATAGAATAGGCTATCCGATGGCAGTGACACACTGAAGATCAACCCAAAACGCATTGTTCTTGGTACAATGTTATAATTAAATTTAAACTAACATAAGTATCTAAGATTAACGTTTTTAGCAAGGGATAACATAATATGATTAAGAGATAGGAGCTTGTTGTTGGTTTAGCGTAGTGAGTAGCGTAGTGAGTCTTTGTTAGGGTGGTGGTTCGCGTCTTAACACTCCCATATTTTTGTTCCTAACATTCGCGTTTTTATTGGGTTCTGATACTTTATTATTAGTTTAATATAAGTATATGCTATAATATTTGATGTTATGTAAATATAAGTTCACCTTTTTTTTTGAGTGGGTGACTGTTCGATTGGCTTAATCTACAGGACAGCTTGCGCTACTTGTATAAAGATACTTTGCTGCTTTTTCTTTTAGGCTTTGTAATTCACATGTTGCAAAGATTCTGGTACTGGGTAGGAACAGTGATCAAGTAAGACTGACCTTGGGGTTTTAATAAAATGTGGGAACGATGAAATAATGTTTATCTTGTGCGGACCTCACTGTTTGTAATGGAACTTTTATAAGCCTGTGTCCTTAATGATTGGACATGGTACTTTCCTTTTCGTGGACGATGGAGGAAATGTGCGTTTTGATAGAGCTAAAGTGGGAATTTTACGCTCGCCCGTTGAGTAAACAGTGCGATTTACGAACTAGCAACATCCCTCAAACTGCCGCTGGAGTGCGCTGCGATCGCGTATACCACGTTGGGTCCCACGTACCGTATGCACGAGTCACATTGTTCCTGAGCGTTCAGCAGCACGCTGAGCTTGGCACGCTCAACGTTAACGTTCGACAGCACGGTCCGTGTGCGGGCGGCTTTAGACCGCTCGGGGACCATCACAATCTGCCCTCGCCCAGACTCCCACGGATCGCGCGCCTTCTTCTTTCTACACACGGACATCACACCACGCTCACTGGTACAACACGCACGGTGCGTGTGTCTGACCGCCAGTCACTCCTGGCCAGGTGTTGCAGCTATCACCTGGACTGGTTTATATCGATAGTAGGTCGGTGGTGACAATGTTCTGGCCGATCACTGTATGTACCATCACTTTTGCCTCCTCAGTGCAGGTCTTCCACAGCGCAAGTGGCTCTCCAGTGCGACGCTGCCCGCAGCATCTGCCGTGCCAACTCCCGCTGACCGAGTGGGCGCGGCTCCAGCGAGAGGCGTGGCGCCTCGCCGCCCACAGCAGGGCAGAGCAGACACGTGTGGTTCGTCGCAGCGCTGACCAGGTCGCTTCTCTGGGCCGCGGTCCAGACACACAGCACGCCGCGCCGGGCCTCAGTGCAAACGCAGGTGTCCAAGCGCGGGCGGGACTTCAACACTGCAAACAAACGAAGCAAAAGTGTTCACATTTCTGTACGAAAATATACTTTGAAATGAAGCACGTAATCCAAGATGTTCTGGAAGGTTGAGGAATTTCTACATCTACGTGATTACTCTGCTATTCACAATAAAGTGCCTGGCAGAGGGTCCAATTAACCACCTTCATGCTGTCTCCCTACCGTTCCACTCTCGAACGGCACGCGGGAGAAACGAGCACTTAAGTTTCTTCCGTGCGAGCCCTGATTTCTCCTGTTTTATCGTGATGATCATTTCTCTCTATGGAGGTGGGTGCCAACAGAATGTTTTCGCAATCGGAGGAAAAAAGTGGTGATTGAAATTTCATGAGAAGATCCCGTCGCAACTAAAAACGCCTTTGTTTTAATGACTGCCACTCCAATTCACGTATCAAGTCTGTGACGCTATCTCCCCTATTTCGCGATAATGCAAAACGGCCGGCCGAGGCGGTTCTAGGCGCTACAGTCTGGAGCCGAGCGACCGCTGCGCTCGCAGGTTCGAATCCTGCCTCGGGCATGGATGTGTGTGATGTCCTTAGGTTAGTTGGATTTAATTAGTTATAAGTTCTAGGCGACTGATGACCTCAGAAGTTAAGTCGCATAGTGCTCAGAGCCATTTGAACCATTTTTTAAAAAAATGCAAAACGAGCTGCCCTTCTTTGTACTTTTTTTATGTCATCCGTCAGTCCCACCTGATGCGGATACCACACCGCACAGCAGTACTGCACAATAGAGCGGACAAGCGTAGTGTAAGCAGTCTGTTTGGTAGACTTGTTGCACCTTCTAAGTGTTCTGCCAGTGAATCGCAGTCTTTGGTTTGCTCTACCCACAATATTATCTATGTCATCGTTCCAATTTAGGTTATTTGTAATTGTAATCCCTAAGTATTTAGCTGAATTTACAGCCCTCAGATTTGTATGACTTATCGCGTAACCGGAATTTAGCTGATTTCTTTTAGTACTCATGTGAATAACTTCGCACTTTTCTTTATTCAAGGTCAATTGCCACTTTTCGCACCATAAAGATATCTTATCTAAATCATTTTGCAAGTCGTTTTGGTCATCGATGACTTTACAAGACGGTAAATGACAGCATCATCTGCAAACAATATAAGACGGCTACTCAGATTGTCTCCTATGTCGTTAATATAGATCAGGAACAATAGAGGGCCTATAACTCTTCCTAGGGGAACGCCGGATATTACTTCTCTTTTACTCGATGACTTTTCATCTTTTACTACGAACTGTGACCTATCTGATAGGAAATCACCAATCCAGTCGCATAACTGAGGCGATACTCCGTAGGCACACAGTTTGACTAGAAGACGCTTGTGAGGAACGATGTCGAAAGCCTTCTGCAAATCTAAAAATGTGTAATCAATTTGACATCCCCTGTCGATAGCACTTATTACTTCATGAGTATAAAGAGCTAGTTGTGTTTCACAAGAACGATATTTTCTGAATCCGTGCTGACTATGCGTCACTAAATCGTTTTCTTCGAGGTACTTCATAATATTCGAATACAGTATATGTTCTAAAACCCTGTAATTCAGCGGATTACTCCTACTTCCCTTTTTGGGTATTGGTGTGACTTGAGCAATTTTCCAGTCTTTAGGTACGTATCTTTCTGTGAGCGAGTGGTTATGTATAATTGCTAAATATGGAGCTATTTTATCAGCAATTTGAGATCGGTCGGAGGCTGAAATTGCCTTTCATCTACTTCACGCTTGTAATGAAACTAGTCAAACGCTGTACTCCTATTGTCTAATGAACAATACGATACACTATTCTAATACACAACACGACAGTTTAATACTTCGCATACAATATTTTTTTACTTCTATATTCCTTACCTGCATATCATTTACATCACATACACGTACGTTCCAACACAGAATGCGTGTATAAATTGCGCCTACATTCAGTTGATTTTAATACAAACCAATTACTCCAATTTTACCATTTCTCTTTATAGTTATTCTTCTGGCAATCATCGGATTTGAAATACGTTACTAATTTTACTTATTTTTTCAAAATGATGCAGTACAGTGAACAATCGTTCTTTCAGGCTTTATTAAAACAAATCTGGATTTCGGCTAGTGGCTAGCCATTATCAGTGCACTATTTCATAGTTCCAATACATAACCTAGTACGACAGTCCCCTCTACATCAGCCCGAATAATAGGGGACTGACGTACTATTACATGTACTGAAACTATGAAATAGTGCACTGATAATGGCTAGCCACTAGCCGAAATCCAGATTTGCTTTAATAAAGCCTGAAAGGAAAGGACGACTGATTGCTTTGCTCTGTCATTCTGAAAGTCATATCACAGTCATTGAGTGCATTCCACATCCATAGTGAATGTAAGTGGATTTAATTATTTTATTATTATTATTATTTCTTTCTTTTCTCAGACGTTATGTCTGGTCAAAAATGGAAAGTGACGCGGACCTTGATCAAGCGTGACTTCCTTTTAACTGTGCGATATATGTTATATTGCATTTAGGAACTTTCGGGTAATTGAACATGTATCAATAATTACGGATTTCTGTAGTTGTATATATACGTTTGGATGTAGCTGTATTGCATTGATGTACTGCTGTATATTGTGTGGTATGACTCCTGCAGTTGATAGTATAATTGGTATAATGTCAACTTTATCCTAATGCCACATGTCCTTGACTTCCTCAGTCAGTTGGATGCAGTTTTCAATTTTTTCTCCTGTTTTCTTTTGTATATTTGTTGTATTGGGTATGGATATTTCGATTAGTTGTGTTAATTTCTTCTTTTTATTGGTGAGTATGATGTCAGGTTTGTTATGTGGTGTTGTTTTATCTGTTATAATGGTTCTGTTCCAGTATAATTTGTATTCATCATTTTGTGGTGCATACTTGTATGTGGGAACGTGTTGTTTTATAAGTTTATGTTGTAAGGCAAGCTGTTGATGTATTATTTTTGCTACATTGTCATGTCTTCTGGGGTATGCTGTATTTGCTAGTATTGTACATCCGCTTGTGATGTGATCTACTGTTTCTATTTGTTGTTTGCAAAGTCTGCATTTATCTGTTGTGGTATTGGGATCTTTAATAATATGCTTGCTGTAATATCTGGTGTTTATTGTTTGATCCTGTATTGCAATCATGAGTCCTTCCGTCTCACTGTATATATTGCCTTTTCTTAGCCATGTGTTGGATGCGTCTTGATCGATGTGTGGCTGTGTTAGATGATACGGGTGCTTGCCATGTAGTGTTTTCTTTTTCCAATTTACTTTCTTCGTATCTGTTGATGTTATGTGATCTAAAGGGTTGTAGAGGTGGTTATGAAATTGTAGTGGTGTAGCCGATGTATTTATATGAGTGATTGCTTTGTGTATTTTGCAAGTTTCTGCTCGTTCTATAAAGAATTGTCTTAAATTGTCTACCTGTCCATAATGTAGGTTTTTTTATGTCGATAAATCCCCTTCCTCCTTCCTTTCTGCTTACTGTGAATCTTTCTGTTGCTGAATGTATGTGATGTATTCTATATTTGTGGCATTGTGATCGTGTAAGTGTATTGAGTGCTTCTAGGTCTGTGTTACTCCATTTCACTACTCCAAATGAGTAGGTCAATATTGGTATAGCATAAGTATTTATAGCTTTTGTCTTGTTTCTTGCTGTATATTCTGTTTTCAGTATATTTGTTAGTCTTTGTCTATATTTTTCTTTTAGTTCTTCTTTAATATTTGTATTATCTATTCCTATTTTTTGTCTGTATCCTAGATATTTATAGGCATCTGTTTTTTCCATCGCTTCTATGCAGTCGCTGTGGTTATCCAATATGTAATCTTCTTGTTTAGTGTGTTTTCCCTTGACTATGCTATTTTTCTTACATTTGTCTGTTCCAAAAGCCATATTTATATCATTGCTGAATACTTCTGTTATCTTTAGTAATTGGTTGAGTTGTTGATTTGTTGCTGCCAGTAGTTTTAGATCATCCATGTATAGCAGATGTGTGATTTTGTGTGGGTATGTTCCAGTAATATTGTATCCATAATTTGTATTATTTAGCGTGTTGGATAGTGGGTTCAGAGCAAGGCAGAACCGGAAAGGACTTAATGAGTCTCCTTGGTATATTCCACGCTTAATATGTATTGGCTGTGATGTGATATTATTTGAATTTGTTTGGATATTAAGTGTGGTTTTCCAATTTTTCATTACTATGTTTAGGAACTGTATCAATTTAGGATCTACTTTGTATATTTCCAATATTTGTAGTAACCATGAGTGGGGTACGCTATCAAAAGCTAAGTGGTATTATGTATGACATCTTGTAATCACATAACTATGATGAACAATTTCTTTGAATGCAGTTGAGAACGTGAAAGCGAACCGGCTACTCTTATGAGACAGCGGGAGCAGCGAGGAGGAGGACTAGTTGTAAACTGGCGGGTTTCCCAGTGGGACACACAGTCAGCCGGGGCACTTTGGGAGCGCGGTCGACCACAAAAGAAGGGTACGCGGCAAACACTTTCCCTTGCACCCAAAGCTAATGGCCGGCCGCACCAGTGCGACCCTCCATGGAGGCGATGACCTGAGATGGCCGAGCGGTCCACCGCGCGGAAATCCATCTGCTGGTAACGCACCACACGAACGCGACCGTGACGAGATGGCCGCGGTGAAACGACAAAAGACAGGGGATAAAGAGGTGTGGAGCCTTTTGACAGGTACTGTCCAGAGAAACTTGCAGACTTCAACGACGCCTATCGACGTTTCCTGATGGATGCCTACTGACAAGCGACAGTAAATCATGGTTCGATGTTCGCTGGTCGCTAAGGATGGCACAAAGAAGAGCCATTAAGTGTCATCCTTGCCCAGGAATATCAAACTGGCGAGCCAATTGAGGATAACTCAAGAATGTAACAACACAAGGGGCGTGGAGCCTTTTGACACATACTGTCCAGAGAAAGTGGCAGACTTCAACGACGCCTATCAACGTTTCCTGACGGATGCCCACTGTCAGGCGACAGTAAATCATAGTTCGATGTTCGCTGGTAGCTAAGGGTGGCACAAAGAAGAGCCATTAAGTGTCATCCTTGCCCAGGAATATCAACCTGGCGTGTCAAACGAGGATACTGCACGAATTTGACAACACAAACATGGAACCAAATCGAGATGTACGTGACACGGGCCACCAAGAGAAACTTCACGAGAGGGCAGAAACGGCGGGATTGCACGCAACAGATGGACAAAAATCCCTACTGACAGCTGCGGCGACGAACCCCCCCCCCCTCCCCTTATATTGTGCCTCGGAACAGTGGAACTACTGAGTGTGTCAGTGAACAGTGATTATACGGCTCTTAGTTCAATGCATATACGTGTGTTTCTGTCAGAGAAACTTTGACTCGTGTGTTTTGCAGGGGTTCGATTTATTGGTGTTTATTAGACTGACTATTGTATTTTGCAGGTGTTCTATTTATTGGTTTTTTTAGACTTTGACTCTTGTATTTTGCAGGTGTTTTATGTATTGGTGTTTTTTTTAGATGTTGACTATTGTACTTTCAGAGCTGTTTTATTGATCAATGTTTGTTCTTGTGTGATGTATTAGATTTGTGATATTTTGTTTCATAAATTCATTCCTGTGGCATTGCTTCGTTTATCAGTCAGATAGCTATTCATTCTCATTGGACTGTGATCGATTAGCCTTTGCATGGGGCATATTTATAGTGAGGAACCCCATAAAGGTAACAATCACATAATTAATTGTAGTTTCAGTATTGATCATTGTTTGCCAACTAACTGAAAGATAGTAGAGAGATTAAATTAGTGCCACAGAGTTATTTTAATTCTACAAATTATTAGTTTTATAAGATATAGAGTTTTTTTGCGATAACCACTTTGTAAAACATGTTTTTTTCTCTTATCATTTTTTTTGCTTTTGCGGATTGTGCATTGTAATGTTCTGCTTTATAATACTGATGTTATTTTCATATTTTTTTCAATTGTTGTTGCACCTTTGCTATTTTCATAAATTTTACTTGTTAATAAACAGTCATAAATTTTCCTGTGATCAGTTGGCTCTTGCAATGAGCAAATACTGGTGAATTCCATAAGAGTAAAAACCAGAAATTGTTTTCATATTAATGACACAGGAACCATTGTTTTTACTTGCTGACCGAATTAGGTCTACACTATCTTTTAAATAGGTGTCACATATTGTTTTTTTCTCTTTGAAATTGGTAGATTCTAAAGATGTGTTGAAATTATTGTGTTTTAAAAAGTAGCTGGTGACCTTTTGCCTTTTCTTTACATTTTTGGTTCAAGTTGGGTGTGAGAAGCCTGCTTGGGAACGTCCCAGCATGGCCAGAAAATTCCCTGCACAGTCTTTTCCCGGAGCGTTGGGGTTATGAAAGGTCTCTGTTAGATTCCTTTCATGTTAATTTCTTAAATATGTTGTCATTTACGGCATAAATTCCTCTTCTAAATTTACTATGGTGTTTCTGACTATCTGGGAGGAGACTGAGTAGTGGAACGTGTTACTTTTACACATAAACAAGAACGATCTGTCACACTACTACACTTTAAAACACAGTTTATATGTAATTCATGTCACACAGTCTCATACGGAACCTACATCCGCTTTCTTTCATATACTGAATATGATAAGATACTGTCATCCCCCTTCCCTTCTGGGTGAGAGGATGAATGAGCAAATGTATTTCTAGTTGCATGCTGGATGGTAGCAGACAAGCCTGTCTGCTAGAGAACAGTAGGACCAACGTCGGAACAGGTAGCTATGCTTTCTAAAAGCAAAGAAGTTTCTATCCTTAGTATGGTCCTGTCCGTCCCTTGTCATGTTGGTATAGGAAGCTGCCTCTCTGGTCACTTCCGTTTGTATTTGTGAGGCACCCTCAGGAAGGGACCACGGCAGTCTGTCCGCGGCGAGCGTCTGAAGTGGTAAGATCTCCGGCTATGCGTGTGTCTGCTAAGTCCGTAGGACAATGGATTTCTTAAGTTCAGCCTAACTGAAAATTTAATCACCTTTATTTCAGGTTTAGCTCTAACATATCTAATGTTATCTTAAATTGCAACGCAGTGTAATTCGAGTGTGAAGTTCAGAATAATATTCTGGTAGTTACTTTGTCACTACTTTGTGAGTAAAGTGGAATCACGTGTTGATCAGTAACTCTAACTAGCATCATCAATCTTCAATGCGAATGTGCGTGAGATTATAACGTCTCATCTTGACAATATTTTTCAATATAGCAACTTTTCTTTATGTTCAATCCACGTGGGGTGTACTTTGTGAGACCAGTACCACGTGCTTATACAATTGTTTGACCCATCAGGTTAATAGTAAAACGATAATAACCAGTTCAAGGTTCTTCTTTTGTAAATTGAGTTTCGATGTAATTTATTTTAATTATCAAAATTATTGTGGAGTTACACTCTTTGTGTAAACCAAGTTGACCACGTGAAGCATGTGGTGTAATCATCAAAGCAGCCCTCAGCTATTCTTTTCGGGAAGATTTGACAGAGAGTTAGTATGAATTTAGTATTCCAGTGTGTGGTAATTACATGACGGACAGGATTGCGCTACAAACGTAACTTCTTTGGGTGAAAATTGAATCGGTTGGTTGTGGTTAATTTCCTCTTGCATATGTTTCAATGTTCTTCGTGTGTTATTTTATGAATGCAGTGTTGTATGCAGTCTCCCAATCCTGGCTCCATATTTGATGTGTTCCGTAAGATTACAATCTCACATTTTCACAATCCTAAATAAGGCACCAGTTTAGTTATGAATCAGGTTTAAGATACTGAAATTTCAATGATCAATGTTAAAATAAATTTCCAAATATAAACTGATTTATTTCTTTTTATTTAAATTCTCCTATATATATCACCGGTTGTCGTATGACTATTAAAAGATTATAATTAATGTTAGTCTGGTTGGGAATTTGGTAAGCTAGACTGGATACCTGGTGAAACAGTTGCTCACTAATGCAAGTTCAACGTCCCCAGACAGCTCACAGCTTTTAACCCGTTTTTATTGTCTTGAATATCAGCACCGCTTGCAGAATAAATTAAAGTAACAACATTACAAACCTAAATCAAAATATAGAAATATATAATAAATACCATTTTTTAATTAACAATAGTACATTAATACGAGGGTTGACTGAAAGTAATGCCTCCACCTTCGTAACTGTTCAACAGTTGGCAGCATTGGTATGCAGCAGGTACTGGCTTGTTCCGTAGCCTCTCCTCTACAACTCCAGTTGTCGGGAAGCCTTAGCATTGAACGATTGTGTTGCTACAGTGTAAAGTATGGAACCCTGGGCAGACGGTCGGTCAATGCGATTTAAGTAACGTGCAGTCACTGAATTCTTGACAGCAGAAGGTGTCACCCCAAACGAGATTCATCATAGAATGGAAGCAGTTTATTATGATTGCGTTTATGTGAGTACTGTCCGTCGTTGGGCGAGTACGTTTAAACATGTTGAGGCGGGAACATGTGATCTGCGCTGCAAACAAAGAGTTGGATGTCCTGTGACAGCAAACACCGGATTTCACAAGCAAAATGTTGGCAGATTGATTCAGGACGACCGTTGTATCACTCAGAGAGAAACTGCAATCACAATCGACATTTCACGTGAACGTGTGGGTCACATTATTGCTTTGCTCGGCTATCGGAAGATCTGTGCACGATGGGTACCCCGGATGCTGACTCTTGTAATGAAAGTCCACAGACCTGAAATTTGCCAGGAACTCCTCTCGCGTTACTGACGCCTTTCTCCAGTCATTGTTGGTACATCATTATGCTTCTGATGAAGACGCTGAGAGAACTGTGAGGCTGTGCTAGCGGAAACAGTGTGTCGACTTCTTCCGTGGCGGCTTCAGAAGACTTGTTCATCGTTGGCAGAAATGTATACAATTGGTTGGTGATTATGTAGAAAAGTTAATATTGGTAATTAAAGATCACATTCTAAGGATTATTTCTGCGTTTGATCTATTAAAATATTCCCATCCATTAACGAAGGTGGAGGCACTACTTTTCACCTAACTCTCGTAGTGTAAGTATAGGCAGCTGTAGAAGGCAGGCAGGAGTAAAAGGGGCTTCTTTCTTTGATTGATTTGGATAGCGCTGCAGTCTAGCGGCAAACACCTAAAACCAAACAAAAAGTCTACTCTCGTACCACGTCACAGGAAAAAAAAATTAGGAAGCGAGAAATGTAGAAATTCAGTATAAATTTAACGTAAATGATCATCAGGAATTCGTGTTACAGTGAGATGGGAAGTTGCTCCTAGCGCCCAAATGTGTTGAAAAGGTAGATAGACTGACAGTTAATAACTTATCAGGGCAAGGAATTATTGTCGGGAGTCCATGAAGCCCAACTTCTTCTCGAGAAGATCATGCCGTGGCATTTTCCAGGCAGTAGAGAAGTGGGGTGTAGCTGACTAAATTCAGGCACTTTCTGTGATACGACAACGAACTATGCAGGTCGAGTAAATAGCACCTACACAAATCTAGAAAAATTGTTCAGTCATGATCTGCTATACCTTCCTTGCCACCATCACATTTTTGAACTGGTGTTGAGGCCCTGTTTCGACTCACTGGTGGGGGCAACTTCGACCCCGGACATGGAGCTCTTCACGAAATTCAATGTAACTTGCTCAAATCTCGACACAAACGACTGCGTAAACGGTAGCAGTGAACTACCGCATGATGTATCATCTGATCTTTTCGGATTTCTTGAATAGCAACTTTCTAAATTGTAAAAACCGCAAGATGATTACCAGGAACTCCTGGAAATAATGATGATCTTTCTTGGCGGCATTCCAAAGAATGGGATACCGTTTCGCATCCCAGGAGCACTAACTCATTGTAGGTGGATGGCAAAGGCCTAAGTGCACCCGAGTTATAATTGTTTCAAGATCAGTTTCACTCGTCAGATATGGAGAAGAACTCTTTATCAAGAAAACGTAATTTGCTTGCACGCGTGTCTGTCCGAGCCTGGTCTCTGTCAGGGTAATGAAGGCAACTTACTACGTTTTACTATTTAGAGGTTGATTGATAAATTATCAAGATACTGATGAGTAAGGCTGTCGCAAAAAAATTGCAAATCAACGCTGGTAGTTAGCTCAGAAACGAAGACTTTAGTTTTTTCTATGACAATGTTTCAACGAAGGTCAAGCGAAATATAACTGAAGTTATCTTGGAATTAGAGAAAATTGAAGAAGAGAAAGGAGAAAAAAACAAGTGAAAAGTACATTATACACAAAAATAATAGTCGCAAAAGAATCTTTTGTAATACCTCTTACGAAAACTTTCCTCACTATGTTTTCATCTTTACCCATTTTCTCCGTGTAGACCCTTGAAGATGGAAAGATGACACCCATAAGAAAAGCGCAATTAAAAAATTTGAGGAGATGATTGTTAGAAGTGATGTTGGAGGAACTGTTGACAATCTCATTCAGGACTACAACAACATCTCCATTTGTTTGTCAGATTGTTGCTGAAGTCCATAAAAACTATCCAGTTATTATTAGATCTTGTCTTAGGAATCAATAATATCTAATGTTCATTCAATCAAATTATCTTTTGATTGTAAAGAAATTAATGTTGTAAAATGATTATTGTAAATAAAGAAGATTCTCAAACTGAAAATGTGTGCATCGTCGAAAATAAACGTGATATCCCTCTTTCGCGTTTTTTTTTTTTTTTTTTAAAAATCTCGGATGAACTTTTCAGTAATATGAGTCTAAATTTATTTTAAACAATTGCTAGATTTGTCTGAATGTGTCACGGATATTACTCTCACGAAAGAGAAGTATACAGTTGAGATAATGAAGAATACAATCAGTTTCACCGGATTGCAGGTGTTGCAGATAATATGTTCCAACATCAGGGCGTTTGAGGGTTGCCTAGAACTTGTTGTACTGAAATGAAATTTTCCACTCACTGTTTTTTTTAGTTTTTAATTTTTATTTTATTTTAATTAGGACAAAACTGAAAGGTGGTACAAGCAGGATTCTAACTTTTAGAAAATTACGTACGGCTAAGTGCCACTCTAATGTCAATGTCCAGTTATCGCCGGTTTCTCTGGATACTGCGGTTGAAGATGCAACGCTGGTTTGAACCCGAGAGTTTTCTGAGAGAACGGTGTTGTCACAGCCAATACCATGGCCATGCAGGGTCTTCCTCCTAAGAGTAGTGGGGCGTATTTCCTCTGATATTTCAGCAAACCTGAAGTTTAATGTCAGAAAAAAAGTTTGCTTGTAGTATGATTGGCCAAAGTCAAACACTTTTTTCTTGTTTCATAGAAAAAGATGTATTTCACTATTCTTAATTTACTTTTCCCGCGTAACACTTCAAAGCTAACAGTATTCCTGTTACTTTAGTGTTGTTCGGGGGAAGAGACCAAACAGCGAGGTCATCGGATTCGTCGGGTTAGGGGACGATGGGGAACGAAGTCGGCCGGCCCCTTTCAAAGGAACCATCCCGGCGTTTGCCTGGAGCGATTTATTGAAATCACGGATAACCCAAATCAGGTCAGCCGGACGCGGAATTGAACCGTCGTCCTCCCGCCTGTAGCTTTAAATTCCATTTCAGGGAGGGCCGTGATGCCAAGCGGCTGGGCAATTTAGCTTCTGCAGTGTGTAGCTGGAAGTAACCGGAACAAATACAGCTGATCACGTCTTTTATGCGAAGCCCAGTTGCAACGGAAAGCGTCAGTTTGATTCCCGTTACAAACAAAATTATTTTAAACAGGAATTTTGCGTGCCCATTCTATAGAGCGGTTCCAAATAAGTCTAGTGCAATATCTGTTTCGAGCGATGTGTATTAACAAGTACGGTAAAACACGAAGAATAACCAGTGCTGCAGCACAGTTAACGCTGACCTGGCCCACAAAGACCACTACCACCACACAGCGGCGCTACTGAGCCGCTGCTGGAGTGCAGGTTATATTATTCGTATTTTACTGACCCTGTTAATACAAATCGGTAAAACGCACATCGCAACAGACTAAATGGGACCGTTCTATAGAATGGGCACGTAAAATCCCACTTTAAAAATAGTTTTGTTTGTAACGGGAAACAAACCGACTCTTTCCATTGACAGTGGGCGTCGAATGAGAGACATGATTAGCAGTATTTGTTTGGTCTGACTCGAAATATACATCGCAAAAATGAAATTGTAAATATCTGCCGAAAGATAAAAAAAATCGTCTGAAGACTCTTAGGCCGGTATTACACTATCAAATTTCTTTGTCAAAGATTTGATCAAAGATGTGATCCAATATTCCGTCCAATATATTTGACAAAGATCTTTGACGTAGCGCTAGAAGGGGTATTACACTGTCATCAAATTTTTCGTCTAAGTTCAAGATGGCTGACAACAACTTGTTATTAACCGCAGCAGTTGTACGTACCCCAATTGCATTGTGTGCACATGCGGAAAAGAAGTGGGGGAAAAATGGAACCATACATACGAGGTTGACAGTCTTAAAAGTCCTGGGATTACAACTTGATAATAAATTCAGTTGGTAGGAGCACACCACAGAACTGCAGAAAGGCCTTAACAAATCTGTATTTGCAATTCGAGTGTTAGCAGACATAGGCAACATAAAAATGAAAAAGCTTGCATACTTTGCCTACTTTCATTCCATAATGTCATATGGGATAATATTTTGGGGTAAATCCTGAAGTCAAACAAAAGTTTTCAGAGTCCAAAAGCGTGTAATACGTATTATTTGTGGAGTAAATTCACGGACGTCCTACAGAAACCTCTTCAAAGAACTGGATATACTAACTACTGCCTCTCAGTATATTTACTTCTTAATGAAATTTGTCGTAAATAATATATCTCTTTTTCCAACAAACAACTCAGTTCATACATACAATACCAGGAACAAAAATGATCTGCACAAGGACTTAAAAGCACTTACTATAGTTCAAAAAGGGGTCCACTACTCAGGAACACTCATCTTCAATAATTTGCCAGGAAACATAAAAAATTTAGTTAGAAATAAAGATCAGTTTAAAAGGAGCCTGAAAAACTTACTACTGGCCAACTCCTTCTACTCCATTGGCGAAATTTTTAATAGAAACAAATGGTGTATTGTATTTATTCATACTATTAGTATTTTTATTTCAGCTTAAAAAAAAATCGACATGTTCCACATCCACGAGAATCTCCTCAGCACGGATCTATGGAATGAAAAACTAATCTAATCTGGGTGAAGCCGTGGGTTTTACGACGACACGATAAAAGCATTCAACAAAACTTGTTACGTGAGCATACAGTAGAAGACGTCAAGTCGTACATCAATTACTTAAGAATGGATGAGCATACATTTCTGTATGTGCTCAATGAAGTGTATCCTCATATCACAAAGCACAATATTCACTTAAGAACTGCTACATCATCAGAAGACAGACTCACTTAACACTCCGATTCCTTGCTACAGGAGAGGGTTATGTTATGTTAGGTTAGGTTAGGTCAGGTCAGGTATCCAATCTTCTTAATCTATTTTTGTATTCAGGGTGCCTCACGTTGTAAAGCGTCTCATCAGCTTCAGACATCTTAATTAATTTTGTAGTTGTCGGCACACACCAATTGTATTTACCGGCAATGGTTATAAAAACACTACAGACGACAGAACGCTGCAGCGATGCTAGCGCTCCATGTGGTAACATGTCACATTGCAGTGAACAGAAGACAAGCGGTTTCTTTGATCAAATATACAGCGAGGCCCTAGATTTGATCAAATATTGGACGACATTTGACAAAGTCCCTATTACACTATCAAATATCTTTGACAAAGATATTGGACAAAGATATTGGACAAAGATATTGGACAAAGAAATTTGATAGTGTAATACCGGCCTTAGGCTGGACAAGGGGTAGAAGGGCGACCTCAGCAGCCGCACACGAGCAATTATACTTTCATTTACACTTAGGGTGACCAACTTTGCTAAACGAAAATAAGGGAGATTCTTATATCCTTGACAAAAAATAAGGGAGATTAATAGCACGGCAAAATTTCGCCAAAAATCAAAGCAGTATTTGTAAAAGTAGACTAATTATTTACACATCACAATTACTTATACATATTTTGCAATAGATTTTGCCACAGTCAGTAGTTTTACATCATTTTTGACAAATTCAAAGAATTCACTACACGAATTAGGAAAATTCATGGCAAATTGTAGTTCAGATTTGATTAAGTTTGTGCTATTTCTGTTCCTTACATCAGTCCACTTATTATTCGTACTTATTATTATACTCTCTCAGTGTGAGCGTTACGTCCTGGTATACTTATAACAAAACAAACCAGCTTACCCAGGTTTTCAAAATTAACATTATTTGATTTCAAAGTTGTAAAAACCTGTATCCATTTCTGGGTAACATTACCATCTAAAGAGACAACACATTTAATTGCATCATTAGAACTACAAAAGTCCTCATATAATTCATCTTCATTAATACAATCCAGCTTAGATATTCTACAACTTCATGCATGTCATTGAATGTCAATTCCCTTTTTAGACATAATGGGATTAAATTCTTTAAACTATTATCAAATTTACTACCTAAGTAATAATATAAACAATCATAGAATTCAATTAAGTTGTTCTCACTACTAGATTTCAAATTTAAATCAAGTTTGCTTTATAAGCATTTGACTGTGCTGGTCCAATCAAGGAATATAAAGCTTCCCATTTCGTAAGATATGTACACATATACTTTGTTTTCTTTTTTTGTGGCGTTTTAGCTTCGTCTTCGCTGCCCATAATAAAATCTTGAACAAGTTAACGACGATTCACAGTAAGCACTGGCACTGAAACAAAGTCACATCTAACCGCCAAGTGTCGGTCGATCATTCCAAAGATATTCGATAGACATAATGTCGACATCTATGGTCGAAGGTCGATATAGAATCATTTGTCTCTGCTGTCTACGAACCAATCCTGACAGTGCGTGCAAAATTCAAATGATTGAAAAATATTTTCACATACCGGTACAAGAAAATAAAGTTAAAAACGGGAGATAAACGGCCACTGAGCCTGAAAATACGGGAGCCGGGAGATTATGAAAAATGTCTCTAAATACGCGAGATCCCGGGAAATACCGGAGAGTTGGTCACCCTATTTACACAATACTTTCAATTTTTTGTGGGGGATTAATTTTCACGTAATTAAACTAGCTTAGCGCCCACTGCTTCGCTCGCGTAGGCTGTGTAGCCTCCAGAGATTTTTTTTGTTTTTATTTAGTCGAATTTTTATGTTGTTCACAAATTGCAAAACCTTCTAAGCTTTTCACGCTCATGAAGGTCATATGAGCATGGTCTTTTCCGAATGTATTTATGACCAAGAAGGGGTTCTGATAGCTGGAGTTCAAAGTTTTTGTTAATCATACACTACTGGCCATTAAAATTGCTACACCAAGAAGAAATGCAGATGATAAACGGGTATTCATTGGACAAATATATTGTACTAGAACTGACCTGTGATTACATTTTCACGCAATTTGGGTGCATCGATACTGAGATATCAGTACACAGAATAACCACCTCTGGCCGTAATAACGGCCTTGATACGCCTGGGCATTGAGTCAAACAGAGCTTGGATGGCGTGTACAGGTACAGCTGCCCATGCAGCTTCAACACGATACCACAGTTCATCAAGAGTAATGACTGGCGTGTTGTGACGAGCCAGTTGCTCGGCCACCATTGACCAGACGTTTTCAATTGGTGAGAGATTTAGAGAATGTGCTGGCCAGGGCAGCAATCGAACATTTTCTGTATCCAGAAAGACCCGTACAGGACCTGCAACATGCGGTCGTGCATTATCCTGCTAAAATGTAGGGTTCCGCAGGGATCGAAGGAAGGGTTGAGCCACGAGTCGTAAGTCATCCGAAATGTCATGTCCCCTGTTCAAAGTGCCGTCAATGCGAACAACAGGTGACCGAGACGTGTAATCAATGGCACCCCATACCAACACGCCGGGTGATACGCGAGTATGGCCACGACGAATACACGCTTCCAATAGGCGTTCACCACGATGTCGCCAAACACGGATGTTACCATCATGATGCTGTAAACAGAACCTGGATTCATCCGAAAAAATGACGTTTTGCCATTCGTGCACCCAGGTTCGTTGTTGAGTACACCAAGGCAGGCGCTCCTGTCTGTGATGCAGCGTCGAGGGTAACCGCAGCCATGGTCTCCGAACTGATAGTCCATGCTGCTGTAAATTTCGTCGAACTGTTCGTGCAGATGGTTGTTGTCTTGCAAACGTCCCCATCTGTTGACTCAGGGATCGAGACGTGGCTGCACGATCCGTTACAGCCATGCGGATAAGATGCCTGTCATCTCGACTGCTAGTGATACGAGGCTGTTGGGATCCAGCACGGCGTTCCGTATTAGCCTCCTGAACCCACCGATTCCATATTCTGCTAACAGTCATCGGATCTCGACCAACGCGAGCAGCAATTTCGCGATAGGATAAACCGCAATCGCGATAGGCTACAATCCGACGTTTATCAAAGTCGGAAACGTGATGGTACGCATTTCTCCTCCTTAAACGAGGCATCACAACAAAGTTTCACCAGGCAACACCGGACAACTGCTATTTGTGTATGAGAAATCGGTTGGAAACTTTCCTCGTGTCAGCACGTTGTAGGTGTCGCCACCGGCGCCAACCTTGTGTGAATGCTCTGAAAAGCTAATCATTTGCATATCGCAGCATCTTCTTCCTGTCGGTTAAATTTCGCCTCTGTGGCACGTCATCTTTGTGGTGTAGTAATTTTAATGGCCAGTAGTGTACCTTTTGTGTTTCTGTGGAGATATTGTCATAGTAACTTTAATTTTCTAACAAATATTTTTTTTATCTAACCGAGAAGTGAAATAACAATTTTCATAATTTTAGCTTTAAAATGTTTTTTAATGTAACGAAATATTTTCTTACAAATTTTCATCCCCTGTTGCACTCCCTTAGGGATTGAATTTCCAGAAACACTGAAACACAAAGTTTTTTATTTACAATCGAGAAGTCTAATACCATCTTGTACCATCATCTATTTCTCACACAGTTGAGATATAAATACACACTGGATACTTTGTGGATTAGGTAGTGTAATAAACTGATTATCTGGTGCAGTTTGTGTATAGCAGGTTCAAGTCTCGCTTTGGTCATACCATTTTTTGCTCAATTGAGATACCTGTATCTCGTAATTGTAAAAGTCATTGTCATTTTTCTGAATAATGCACGTCTCCTTATTTCTAATTACATACTGCACGCGAAATTCCTGTTTCCATTTCAAATGCAAATTCTTAATTGACGATATTTTATGACAGATTGTTATCAAAGATAGCTTAAATTAAGAAACCGTAATAGTTTAATTTTTAGGGCAAAAATGAATAACCAAATACTCATTATTATTCGTTGTTTTATTGCACATATGTAGTCTCATACGAACCAGGATGACAAGTGTCGTAGAAACATGAAAAATAATCATTTTCACAGCACATAGTACACGTCACTGCCGAACGCTGGTGGGATACAGAATGGCACGTCACAAAAGAAGAGGACAAAATGCGGCGCATGGATGGTTTCGTGGGTTCTGTTATTGATCGACTCGTTATCAACGTATCAGATCACAGTTCAACAACTGAAATGTACTTCTCGGATTCAGATAAGAAAGGAGCTAGAGGTTACCAGACGATAGACTGTAATTAATACCTTCAGTGGCTTAAGTATTCAACAATACTGTGAAATCCCTGCAGTATGCTTTTGCATCACACATAGCTCGCTCAAAACAATTACCCTTTGTTATGTTTGGTATCTTCAATACTGTTGTTTGTAATTAGAATACTATGAGAATGAGAGCATTATATCCTTTTCGTCTGCTCACCTAAGAAGCGTGCATTAGAGCTGGGGTTTTGCCAAATATTATTTCATTCTCTTTAAAAATAAACGACATTCGAAGCTATATTGTTTCACTGCTCGTCCCTTTTTACGCCTGAACTGCCCCTTCTCACATCATTGCCGGTCAATTACACCAGCTGCCTGGCCAGTGCTCTCCGAGTTACATGCGCCAGTAAAGCTGCTGTCCTACATTATGGCTCAGTCTATGTGCATGTAACACACAGTATGAAACGTACCATTATGATGGTATTTGACTCTGTGTGACACAGGGTTGCTTCTGCTCCACGTGAAACGAAATCCAATGAGATTCAAGCAAAAGTGGAAGAATAAATTACGTAATGTCTACATCAGCTTTATTCTTATGATGAACGCAGTACAGGGTTGCCACAGATTTCATGGGCTAACGATGCGCTTGGACCCATCAGGTGCACTGCTTGGGTAGGCGCACCAGCCCCGGATCGAATCCGCCCGGCGGATTAATGACGAAGGGCCGGTGTGCCAGCCAGCCTGGATGTGGTTTTTGGGCGGTTTTCCACATCCCACTTGGTGAATACTGGGATGGTCCCCACGTTCCGCCTCAGTTACACTTTTGAAACACGTTCACACTTTTCCATGGTTTACACTAAACACAGACAGCTTGGGTGCACTATTTCTGTCCTGGGGCGGGGGGGGGGGGGGGGGGTCTGGATACAACATAGAATAACAGTGATGTGCTTGGTGCACAAGTGGCGACCCGCCCTCGTGCTGGTGAGAGATGACAGACCACAACGTTCATGACTATGCCTGCCCTCATGTGCCCATGGAGTCCACCAACAGACCACTGTCACATCAGAATGCCCCACAAATCTGCATAGTACACGATTCGATCAATTAAACCAATAAGAGACCCACAATCAGCTTTTCAAACTGTATCAGGTGAAGACAACACCGTCACACACGAGTATGTGGCATCTTCGCATTCTTCAGAGTGATCTCTCCATAACTGACGCGCTTCTCGTCGCTTATTTATGTCACCAGGATTAGTAACAACAATGAAGCACTCTGGTGGCTTTTCTGTCACAGTGAATTGCACCTCTAATCCTTTAAATACTCCTTGATGGTGTCTTGTGCATGCTGTTTCTGTCACGCAGTGTGATTACGAGCCAAAATACAAACACTAACAAGGGGAGGCCGCCAATTGTGAAATTCAGATTCGACTCATACTGCGCATAATAAAAGCTCATGACCAGAGGTGTAATGTGGCAAAGCACCAAGATGCACTTCTCAGCCGTTGTCGAGAAAATCGACAGTTAAAAGAAACCGTTGCGGTGAAATACTCTCTACGATTAAGAAATTTCCACAGCGTTGTGGCGCAGCGGTAAGCCCTCGGGTTTGTATTCCGAAGGTCGCCGGATCAAATCTCGCACCATGCAACTTTTTTTTTTAGTATTTCTTTTTTGTAATTCAAATGTATATATATATATACATAATGACCGGCAGTCAGTTACAACAATTATGCATATAATAAGTTGTTGAAAGTTGTTTGTCGTGGAAAAACTGGCGACTTCGAACATCATTATGTTTTCCGCAAACAAAGTTGTATTTCACAAATGTTCTTAATTGTCTTCATAATGTTAACCACGTGTAGTTAACGGAAGACGTAAAACGATATTCCGAAACGAATACGTATAGCGTAAGTCAAACGTTCGAATTAGAATAGAGACCCCACGAACACAAATTCGCTGTGGCAGGTATGAAATATAAACTCCGTTACTCGCTCGTTACACTTGAAGGACAGATGTTGAATGGGCCGAAACGAGCCGCCGCATAACAGCGTAGTTGCCTGCTAACTTCGAAAGAAGGTAGATGCGGTCCCTAGCGCAACTTATAAAATCGTCGAAAATCAGTGGGGACGGGAGAGCTTTGGTACACCCTGTTAAAAAAAAGGAAAAATGGAGTCGGTACAATTGGAGAGCCATTCGCCTTCACCAACATGCATAAGCAATTCATTAATAGTTTATATTTGAATTACAAAAAACTAATAAAAAAATTGCATGGCGGGAGATTCGATCCGGCGACCTTCGGATTACGAACCCGAGCGCTTACCGCTGCGCCACGACGATGTAGAAAACTATTAATCGTAGAGAGTATTTCACCGCAACGGTTTTTTTTAACTGTCGATTTTCTCGACAACGGCTGAGAAGTGCATCTTGGTGCTTTGCCACATTACACCTCTGGCCATGAGCTTTTATTATGCGCAGTATGAATCGAATCTGAATTTCACAATTGGCGGCCTCCCCTTGTAAGTAAAAAAAACGAACCGTTGAATTGAACTAATCTACTCAGTGGCGGCTGTTGTGTAACAGCACAAGAGCACGTGAACATCCTAACTTTTCACACCTTGCAAATTCATTGATTATTTTTCTTTGAATTCTGTTAACCGTAATGCAGATGAGGTAATCTGAAACACACGGCACTAAATCTATGACGCTAAGCTACACTGCTGTTCTTATTGACTCTGTGAATCTTGACATCAGGGTCCCGAGCACACCTTCAGCTGCGCACGTTTTAAGAACCTTCTGCGCATGTGCAACTGGCATGATGTCACTGCCCTATGGGCCAAATGCGTATGGATTTCATAAATAACGTGCACGGTTCACAGCGTGCACAGGAAGAAGCCCTTACCACTCAACTAGAGACTTACATCAGTGCCACCAGGTGGCAGCACACTGCACCAGAATTTTATCCCCTTTCGCTGTGCATAAATTCCGCTAGTTGGCAGCACACTCCTCAGATATGCCAGTTCACTCACTATATATCAAAATTAGATCGAACACCAGTATATGTTATATTTATACTGATGGAAAAACCTAGTTGTGGGCTTCTGAATGATATATAGTATATTAAGTATTGAATTTTATCATACAGTAACCCTTTTGAAATGCTGAGAATCGTAAAGCACGTCATAATAGATAGTGCGTCTGTAGCATTTATTCAAGCTTCTGCCATCGGGTTGACCTTATGGTGGGTGATCTGTACTGTAGCCCCACGTTGTATACATGAACATTCTCAAAACGCTGTATCACTGATTTCTCTGATATTCTCTTAAATATGGGAACGAAGACGGTGTGCTTTTCGTCCTCCTCAGCGCCTTATTTGTATTCTAGTCACGTGACCATATTGTCGACAGTACTACTTGAATTTAATTATTTCCACATACGGCAGCTTCTGTTTGGAGTTCGTTATTTTCTGTCCAGGAACCGGATTTCGTATGTAGTTTCCACATGAACTCTGTTGAACGTATTTTAAGCCCTAACAGGAAAGTAAATTACTAGGAAAAGCTAGCCGCAAAGGAGTGCTTCCGAGAACAGATTCGTTGACTGAGAAAGTCACGAAATCAAATAAGCGTGACTACAAGCGAATATTTGACACAGATGTTTATAATAAATGTGAGTTGTGTGAGTACAACGTAAGAAAGTCTGATTTTTTCGTCGACTAATACATTTGGCAAAAAAAAATAGAAAAGCACGAAAACTGCCACTTCCACAAAAATGCGAAACGGAGAGTACTGAATGCTTACACATTATTTCTTTCTTGCCATAGACTGTAGTTAATTATGTACAAAACAACAAAAATCCAAGCCATAGAATGTAGTTGATTATGTACAAACCCACAAAAATCCAAAAAAACTGCTATTTCTTTTTCAGACAAGTTATGAATATTATTATAAATATCTTGATAAGCGTAACTACTAACAGCAAATCTACATCTACATCTACATTCATACTCCGCAAGCCACCCAACGGTGTGTGGCGGAGGGCACTTTACGTGCCACTGTCATTACCTCCCTTTCCTGTTCCAGTCGCGTATGGTTCGCGGGAAGAACGACTGTCTGAAAGCCTCCGTGCGCGCTCGAATCTCTCTAATTTTACATTCGTGATCTCCTCGGGAGGTATAAGTAGGGGGAAGCAATATACTCGATACCTCATCCAGAAACGCACCCTCTCGAAACCTGGCGAGCAAGCTACACCGCGATGCAGAGCGCCTCTCTTGCAGAGTCTGCCACTTGAGTTTATTAAATATCTCCGTAACGCTATCACGGTTACCAAATAACCCTGTGACGAAACGCGCCGCTCTTCTTTGGATCTTCTCTATCTCCTCCGTCAACCCGATCTGGTACGGATCCCACACTGATGAGCAATACTCAAGTATAGGTCGAACGATGGTTTTGTAAGCCACCTCCTTTGTTGATGGACTACATTTTCTAAGCACTCTCCCAATGAATCTCAACCTGGTACCCGCCTTACCAACAATTAATTTTATATGATCATTCCACTTCAAATCGTTCCGCACGCATACTCCCAGATATTTTACAGAAGTAACTGCTACCAGTGTTTGTTCCGCTATCATATAATCATACAATAAAGGATCCTTCTTTCTATGTATTCGCAATACATTACATTTGAATATGTTAAGGGACAGTTGCCACTCCCTGCACCAAGTGCCTATCCGCTGCAGATCTTCCTGCATTTCGCTACAATTTTCTAATGCTGCAACTTCTCTGTATACTACAGCATCATCCGCGAAAAGCCGCATGGAACTTCCGACACTATCTACTAGGTCATTTATATATATTGTGAAAAGCAATGGTCCCATAACACTCCCTTGTGGCACGCCAGAGGTTACTTTAACGTCTGTAGATGTCTCTCCATTGATAACAACATGCTGTGTTCTGTTTGCTAAAAACTCTTCAATCCAGCCACACAGCTGGTCTGATATTCCGTAGGCTCTTACTTTGTTTATCAGGCGACAGTGCGGAACTGTATCGAACGCCTTCCGGAAGTTAAGAAAAATAGCATCTACCTGGGAGCCTGTATCTAATATTTTCTGGGTCTCATGAACAAATAACGCGAGTTGGGTCTCACACGATCGCTGTTTCCGGAATCCATGTTCATTCCTACATAGTAGATTCTGGGTTTCCAAAAACGACATGATACTCGAGCAAAAAACATGTTCTAAAATTCTACAACAGATCGACGTCAGAGATATAGGTCTATAGTTTTGCGCATCTGCTCGACGACCCTTCTTGAAGACTGGGACTACCTGTGCTCTTTTCCAATCATTTGGAACCCTCCGTTCCTCTAGAGACTTGCGGTACACTATGCTATTAGTTTCACACTCTCGTATTTATCTGAATCTCAAAATTTGTGAACACGCGAAATGCTTGCTCACGGGGCGCCACTGATTCTACTTGCTCAAAATTATAGCATAATAACAGCAAGAAACTAACGTTGGCCTCCGCTGAGTTTAGCCGGACCGTTACAAAGGCCTAAACGGGATTCTTCTAGGCGGTATTTTCTGCAGCAGCACCTGGAACTGAGGAAGGCCAGGTATTAATTGTGGCCCCAATATCGTGAATAAACAAGAGAGACAAGTTTCCACGAGACGCGGATGACATCACCTGCGCGTTGGTCTGCGGTGGAGATGATTTTGTTCTTCCTCGAGGCGTGACTTACATGGCTCTTTTTCTGGTCGCCTGTGTCGGCTTCGCAGAATTTCGTCCGTGATAGGAGATAAAAAGAAATGCAGGTCTGTGACTCACTCCATCCGCATCGCGTCACTGCTCTCAACAGCCGCATGACTTGCCGGATGTTGCGCAAACGCGAAAATCTACGGCCGCCAACCTGCTGCACCGCTTTCGACGTCTTAACTCCCGCCGCAAGTACTGTGAAACCTAATGAACGAAACTGAGGGAAAATAATGTAACTAATACGTTTCTGATGAAGCCAAGAGCAGATACATGTGAAACTTGCCCATGCGTCAGCCTAGAACCACGAAGGAACTGTGAGATGTAACTGGTTCAACAAGGAGGTCGTGAAACTTCCGTAACCACAACAAACTGAATCGACCCATACGCGAGCGTGCGTGATCTAAAACAGCGTTTTTTATGTAATCAAAACCTAAATCTGTACTACAACATACCGAATGCTAAAAAGCTCGTGATTGCGGATACAAGTCGGTATTAAACCTGCCAGTTAAACTTGTAAAATGAAAAGAACAGTCTTCATGACGTCACAATAAATACGTAAACAGCTCATTTTTTAATGTAATGCAATTCAGTATTTTTATATGAAATGCTAATATTTAGAAATGTCAAAATTGTAAACAGATAAAACCTTTTAAACAAATAACACAGAAATGTGAGAGAGGGCTAAAGTCCCAATACCAGTAGGGATACATTTGAAAAAAACAGAAGTAACGGATATTTAAAAAAGTTAATTTATGATAAAAACATGAATTTCAGGAAATTTTATAATATTATTGATTGTAAATTAAAAAGTTCAGTAACTCGCCATCTAAGCAGCTTTTTTAAGAGACTACAATGTATGGACTGTAACTGTGATTGTTTTTTGTGATAATTAGAAGAACTGTTGTGATTGTTATTATGTCATGAATTCATACACAGCAGAAGCTTTCATGTCACTGACTGTCTCTCTGTTTTGTCATTGTTTGCTCACTCTCTGAGCAGCTTGAATATTCAATAATCCTTATTTATAAATTATTGTAAAGTGTTCGATTTCCCAAAATTCAAACTAGAGGGCCAACGTTATGATGAGAATAAATGAGTTTATGTTAGTTTGATTAATGTGCAGAAACTATTTAAGTGTCAGAGATAATATCAAGTGTAACACTGTCATGTTCTGCCTAACGCGAATGTGGTGCCACCAGCATGCAAACCACAGTAAAAAAGTATGCACCTGGCAGCACTATCTTAGGTTGACAGCTTTAAATGCAGAATCATTTGATACGCACAGTATGGTGGTACATTATAAGAAGAAAGAAAGCACTTTAGGAAAGTAATCGTTTAGTTTTGTTAGAAGCAGGAGCGCTCAAGAAGTGATTTTAGCACAGAGTTTAATAATGTAGGCAGATTTAGGAAAAGCAACAAAACATTCATTGGATTCGAGGATGTGGAAAAGACATTTGATAATGTAGAATGGAATAAAATGTTTTCCAGTTTCAGGCAGTGTAGTATCAATTACAGACATTCTCCTTGCATCAACAGACATAATTTGTCACCTCTGATGGAATGATAAAAGAGGCCAAAACCAGACGAGGTTCAAACCAAGATTTGTCATTGCCCTCACTGATATTTAACTTATACATAGAAGAGGAAATCACGGAAGTAAAAGACTAACTCGATGTGAATGTAAAAATCCGAATGATACGATTCACCAATGACACAACAGTAGTCGCCAAAATTGAACAGGAATCGAGTCACGTATCAAACAGAACATAATGTTCCATCTGAAGACTATAGTACACATATAAAAATAAAGAAATTGAAGGCAATTTGCGTGCAGCAAGTGGACATGCTGGAAGCCTTATGTGAAACAGCAACTAGAGTTTATACAAGGGATGGATGAATATTGCTACTTTGGAAGTATTATGGAAAAAGAAATAAGAAGCAAGAAACACAGTCGTTTCAAATGTACAAGAAAAAAAGGCTTCCTATAAAAGGAAGCAAAACACTGCAAATGTAGAGCCAACACAAGACGTGGTGGTGAAGGAAACAAAGAAGATAATCGTCTCAAAGAAACAGCATAAAAAGAAACTTCCATTAGAAGACACTACCGCAAAGAAAGTAAAAGAAAAGCTGAATTCCAATAACATCACAGTGACAAGAGCTCATAGATGGAACACACCAGTACTCTTCAATAAAAGAACAATATATGAAAAAAACAGAATTTATCTCTACTAACGACTTCACAGAACTGAAGCCTGATCTAATGGCACGATTGCAGACACATAAAAAACAACCTCAAGGGCATCAAACATATATTCACAGAGAAACAGAAACAACATGTCAAAGAAAAGAACCCAAAAGCATCAACTTAACGCACTTCTTCGACATAAAGAGCATTTACGCCTAAATACCAACTGCTGACAAACAAAATTAATTGACGAGCACCTACTGTCGTACAACAGACTACGCACAGATAATCCAAGAGAAATAACGATAACCCGTACGGGTATCGGATCTCAAAAATATTTCAGTTTGAGAAGAAACATCGCTTACAAAAAGATGGCCTGCCAATGGAATTCTTAAAATCACGAACACTGCAATCATATTCATCTACCATACAGAAAATGCAACCCCTGATACAACTATCAAAAACCAGTGATACGAAATTATTACTGATACAGAGTTATAGAGATGTAATATTTAGAGAAGATGAACTAACAACAAAAATAAACTTCATGACGATTTAAACAACGTACGTAAAATATTCAGTTCACAACGAAAAAAGAAACACAAAAACTAATATACTTCCTGGTTATAACAAGAAAGAGAGACAACAATAATCACAAATTTTACATTTACAGAAAACCATCCGCAACACACAGTCAAACGTACCACATCCAATCACCCACAAAACCACACACTAGCAACTGTCCAACAAATGATATGTGGGCTGAATCAAATACCACCCTGCAGAGAAAACTATAAAAAAAGAATTAGAAACAATATAACTCATAGCTAAAAGCTATGAATGTAACTCCCACATAACACAATACAAAGATTCTATAATAAAACAGAACGCAACTAAAGAAAATCGAAAACAATCAGAGGACACAAGTATCACAGAATTCTACAACCGGTACAGACAGTACAATACAGACAGACATGCAGAACAGAGACGCTTCTGAGATAAATTATAAGAATGAGTGGTACACGTAAAATACACACAAGAACCAACACGCAAGACAGCAAATGTACTGAAGAAACAAGAATTACACATATCATGCAGAATAAGAACATTCCAATCACATTTACACACACCAACAGAAAAACCAGAAAATACCAAGAAGCGGGATAAACCAGATGAGATCTCAAGATTGCATATTATTGTATCTGGGGATGACGGCACAGATGAACTAGATGAAACTAGATGAAAAGACCACATAAGAAGCTTGAAGTATGACAAAAGCAATTCCACCTTTGCTGAACACCTGAGTAAGAGCCATCTAACACTGAGTATGAAACCTATTAGAATGAGTAATCACAACAGAAAAGTCCTGACATTACAGGAAAGTTTTCACATACAGTGAGCTCTTACATTGAACAAAAATGTAAGAAATGACGGAATTAATTTAAGTAACAACTCAATGATCATATTAGCCAATACAACAACAACATACCGAGAGGTAGAAGGCAAACAGGCTAAATAGTATCTCACTAAATCTTACTAAATCTCCAACAACAAGAACTATAATAATTGCGATTCCCTCAATCCCTGTTGCCCCTTTTCCCAGTGCATCCCCGCCACACACAGTAACACACGCACCTAGTCAACAGACAAAAGAATATCAATGTGCATATAGACGCCACAAGGCGAGAAAAAACCGACAGAGAAACGTGGAGCGACAGTTGGCAACGCTGGAAGCTGGAAGTGCGCAACTGACACACGCTAAAACACACACACGTACACACGTACACACACACGCATACAAACAGACGCACACACACACACGAACACACACACACACACACACTGAAAGTAAAGTTTTTAAGTGAAATGGGTTCGCTAACGCCCGAAGCCGGACATCCTGGCGTATACAGGTAAACTGAGGTACAATTCCAGGGCAACACATTTGCGATAATAATATCTCAACGTAATGAGCAGTCTAATGAATATCGAATATGGATTGTAACTAAACAGAGAAAGACTTACACTAAAGGCCATTAAAATTGCTACACCAAGAAGATGACGTGCTACAGACTCGAAACTTAACCGACAGGAAGAAGATGCTGCGATATGCAAATGATTAGCTTTTCAGAGCATTCACACAAGGTTGGCGCCGGTGGCGACACCTACAACGTGCTGACATGAGGAAAGTTTCCAACCGATTTCTCATACACAAATAGCAGTTGACCGGCGTTGCCTGGTGAAACTTTGTTGTGATGCCTCGTTTAAGGAGGAGAAATGCGTACCATCACGTTTCTGACTTTGATAAAGGTCGGATTGTAGCTTATCGCGATTGCGGTTTATCGTATCGCGACTTTGCTGCTCGCGCTGGTCAAGATCGAATGACTGTTAGCAGAATATGGAATCGGTGGGTTCAGGAGGGTAATACGGAACGCCGTGCTGGATCCCAACGGCCTCGTATCACTAGCAGTCGAGATGACAGGCATCCTATCCGCATGGCTGTAACGGATCGTGCAGCCACGTCTCGATCCCTGAGTCAACAGATGGGGACGTTTGCAAGACAACAACCATCTGCACGAACAGTTCGACGACATTTACAGCAGCATGGACTATCAGCTCGGAGACCGTGGCTGCGGTTACCCTTGACGCTGCATCACAGACAGGAGCGCCTGCGATAGTGTACTCAACAACGAAGCTGGGTGCACGAATGGCAAAACGTCATTTTTTCGGATGAATCCAGGTTCTGTTTACAGCATCATGATGGTCGCATCCGTGTTTGGCGACACCGTGGTGAACGCCTATTGGAAGCGTGTATTCGTCGTCGCCATATTGGCGTATCACCAGGCGTGATGGTATGGGGTGCCTTTGGTTAGACGTCTCGGTCACCTCTTGTTCGCATTGACGGCACTTTGTACAGTGGACGTTACATTTCAGATGTGTTACGACCCGTGGCTCCACCCTTCAGTTGATCTCTGCGAAACCTTACATTTCAGCAGGATAATGCACGACCGCATGTTGCAGGTCCTGTACGGGCCTTTCTGGATACAGAAAATGTTCGACTGCTGCCCTGGCCAGCACATTCCCCAGATCGCTCACCAATTGAAAACGTCTGGTCAATGGTGGCTCGTCACAATACGGCAGTCACTACTCTTGACGAACTGTGGTATCGTGTTGAAGCTGCATGGGCAGCTGTACCTGTACACGCCATCCAAGCTCTGTTTGACTCAATGCCCAGGCGTATCAAGGCCGTTATTAGGGCCAGAGGTGGTTGTTCCGTGTACTGATTTCTCAGGATCTATGCAGCCAAATTGCGTGAAAATGTAATCACATGTCAGTTCTAGTATAATATATTTGTCCAATGAAAACCCGTATATCATCTGCATTTCTTCTTGGTGTAGCAATTTTAATGGCCAGTAGTGTAAGTAATGATGAGTAGCGGAAATGCGAATAGGTAGCGATAAACTTAGGATCAAAATTGGGAACAATGAAGTAGACGGTTTAAGGAAGTCTATAATGGTACCCTGGCACCAAAGTAACACATGATTGACAAAGCAACAAGATGGTCGTATAAAGCAGATTAGCACGGGCCAAGGGGGCTTTTCTGGCCAAAATGTACGTTTGGTGCCCAGCGTTGTGTGGTATTGTACCATGGACTACGGAAAAACCGGAACAAAAGAGAATCGAAGCGTTTGAGATGTAGTGCTATAGATGAATATTGATAGTAAGGAATGAGGACGTTCACCGCAGAATCGGCGAAGGAAGGAAAATGCGGAAAACACTGAGAAAAAGAAGGGACAGGATGAAAGGAAGTGTGTTAAGACAATAGGGAATAACACGCATTTTACTAGGGCAGTGGTTGCCAACCGGGGGTATACCCACTGAGGGGTAAAATGAAATTTTCTGAGTGGTATAAACTGAACGCTTTGATTACGTTTAAGTCACGAAACTAAATTGTTTTAAAAAGATCATTACTATTATCACTGTTTTGTAAGACTCTAATATTGATTATATAAGTTATCAATAATAACTTTTTCTCAATTAGCAGCATTAATGCGGTTGAGGTTACAGATCTCTGACATAGTCCACCACTTTTATGTGAGCCTTACTGCCCCTTCTTTTTTTAAACTAATTTGTGTCTGATTTTATTCTGAGAAGCTCAGTAATGTACCGTATGTAAATACTGTAAATGTAATTGTGATTCAAAAAGTACTTGAAGTGAAGTGAGCGCAGCTGGACAGAAAGAAACATTTTAGCGCGCAATCCCCGCAACGATAATAGTTGTGAACCCTTGAGTATGGACTCTAAAATTAATAAAAATTGATTTATATAAAAAAAGGACATTTAATCTGTATCTTGTGGAAAGAGGACGTGTTGCTAGGCCGTCGCTAAGAACGTAATGTTACATTTAATGAAAAATGATATTTTAGTGATAAAACAGAGTAAAGTAAGTGTAAGAGTTGCCAACATTTATGTATACAAATTTTCTGGAAGTGAAGAATAGAAATATCTTGTTTTTGGAAAAGGAGGTGAACATCATTGTCGTCGCCGTCTATCAATCGGCAGAATTGTAAGTGTACAAAGTTCACTAAAATACAGGAAAAGGAATGCATTCCCTATAGTTTTCATTCAATAAGTAACAACCTCTCGTAATTTATTAATTACGGTAATTGGATTATGTTCTTCTACGATAGTATGGTGCCGAACTCCACTGACCAATATTGATGTAGCAGGACATGTAGTTTGAAGGAACTTTGTGTGTCAAGCAATCTCCTTTTCTCACGAAAAGCGGATTGCTGTGTGATCTTATTTACTTACAACAGTGGTCCCTTAGGTATGAAAAGCTACGAAAACTTGGGCTCAAAGCTATCCGCAATACGGCCAAGTAACTAACAGAGTCGTATTTTATACCTTAAAGTACAATAACTTCCTCCAAATTGTAATACGTCACCAAATGGTGCAGAGGCTGATCATTCAAGGAGGCAGCAACCAAAATTCAGGTACCAGTTACAACTTAAAGTAAAAATTTCAATCAAAAATCAATCTCTCTCTCTCTCTCTCTCTCTCTCTCTCTCTCTCTCTCTCTCTCTCCAAACACATATATAAATATTCATACTGTTAAGATAATAGTCATTTTACACTGCACACATATGTTCCCTTTGGCCTGTACCTCGCTGATGATAAAAGTGAGATATAAACATAAAAAATGCTAAATATCTCAAGAAATTGTTTTCCCCAAGTTGTAGATAGAACCCGCAGTAGTCCATAAATCGCTTCATTACTCGCTTCGAGACAGATAAATGAATTAATTGGCACCGCGACACAGCAGTAACTACATAAGGCCTACTATAGTGCTGTACACATTATTATTATTATTATTATTATTACTATCACTATTAGTGGTTGTGGTCTGACACAGAGCATTAACAGCCGAAAGTCTTATAATTTCTGCCAGTTCAGAAGTAAACAGTGCAGGAATCAAATGAGTTACAAAAAGTACATATAGTGCACGTATTTTAACTTAGTTGATTTCAAATGGGATTGTAGTGTGCAGATGAATGGAGAGGATTAATGCATGGGAAGTAGTGTAACAAGTGTCTACCCTCACTGCGAATAGTTAGCATTATCTGAGAAAGAGTAGTGAATAGCATTCCTTCGTAATTCATCCCTGCCCCCCCACACACACACACTAAATATCATTCATCTTTCACCATTTTAAAAATAAAAATGTTCCAAGAAAAGTCTTTCATTCTACAGTTTTGTTAGGTGCTGAAGTGGGGGAGGGCAGCAGCAGACGGCAGGGGGAGGGAGAGGGGGGAAGGGGGGGGGGAGTACTGGCTAATGTCTGCTTGCACTCAAGTGTAATGGTCTAAGAAAGGTTGGGAACCACTGTACTAGAGGGAGCTGTAGTGAAGACAACGACTGGAATACATCCAGCAAATTATAGAGGATGTTGGTTGCAAGTGTTACCCTGGGACGAACAAGTTGGCACAGGAGAGGAAGTAGTAGACTGATGACTCAAAAAGAATTATAAGTAGAACCAAACATCAATATAACCGTACGAAACGTGCACTCCATAACGCTGTTTCGTAGCTAACAATAACAGCGCAACAACACAGCTTTAATACAGGGTGAGCACAAACTCTTGCCCTCATCATAAAATTTTTTAACAGAATAACCGTTTGAGATAATAAGTTACATTTGATGCCGTTACATAGGTTAGTGCTACTAGTTGTTGTGGCCAACAGATGGCGCTAGTGATCCACAACACCGACGCGGTTTGTTAGGTCACGTTAGTTGCTGGCGAAATGGCGTCGAAACAGGCGCTAACGATTACTTAAATCGCATGTGATTTACTGATGAATCCACCTTTCACGTCAGTGGAATGGCAAATAGGCATAATGTCCGTATATGGGGTTCAGAGTCTCCACATGCTACTGTACAGTTACAGCGAGACAGCGAAAAAGTGAATGTCTGGTGCGACCTCATGCATAACAAGGTTTTTGGACCGTTTTTCTTCGCGGGAAAATCCATTACCGCTAACATTTACTGAGACGTTTTGCAACAGTTCATTACACCACTGTTAGAAGAATATCAACCATGGGTACTTTTCCAGCAAGATGGGTCACCCCCCCCCCCCACCCCCCCCTCCCACCCTGGGTTTTGATAGTGCGTGATTACCTGGATGAAACATTTCCGGGTCGGTGGATTTGGAAGGAACGATCCAACACCCTGGCCACCCCGCTCTCCAGACATTACTCGCCTTGACCTTTTTTTCTGGGGCTATGTCAAGGACAGAGTCTTCGTCACACCAGTTGCTGACGTCGACGAACTGAAGGCTAGGATACAAGCTGCTGTGGGTACTGTAACAGAATACATGTTACGAAACACTTGGCGGGAACTGGAATACCGCTTCGGCATTCTCCGAGCTACCAAGGGAGCACACGTTGAGGTTTACTAAAGTAATTGAAACTAGTAACACTAACCTATGTAACGGCATCAAATGTAAATTATTATGTCAAACTATTATTCTGTAATAAATTGTTACAATCAGGGCAAGACTTTGTGCTCACCCTGTACAATAGCTTATTGGAAACATAAGACACGTTTCTTATATGCATACAGTAAATAAGTTGATGTTTCTTAAATAAAAGAAAAGGCTACGCGTGCCATATAAAAGCAGTCTTTTATTTAGATGCATAGGGTGACTGTATCTCCAGGGCCGGACGATGTGGCCGTGCGGTTCTAGGCGCTTCAGTTTGGAACCGCGAGACCACTACGGTCGCAGGTTCGAATCCTGCCTCGGGCATGGATGTGTGTGATGTCCTTAGGTTAGTTAGGTTTAATTAGTTCTAAGTTCTAGGGGACTGATGACCTCAGATGTTAAGTCCCATAGTGCTCAGAGCCATTTTTTGTATCTCCAGGAAGAGAACAATAATAATAATAATACTGTCAAGGACATGTGGCATCAGGATAAAGTTAACATTATACCAATTATACTATCAACTATAGGAGTCATACCACACAATATCCACCAGTACATCAACGCAATACAGCTACATCCAAACGTATATATACAACTACAGAAATCTGTAATTATTGATACATGTTCAATTACCCGAAAGTTCCTAAATGCAATGTAACATATACCGTACAGTTAAAAGGAAGTCATGCTTGATCAAGGTCTGCGTCACTTTCCATTTTTAACCAGACATAACGTCTGAGAAAGGAAAGAAATAATAATAATATAAACCTTGAGAAAGACTGACAGGTGGACCATTTTATCTGTTAACCACTGATTTTGATGTCTTTGGTATGTTGAAAAGGACATATCCTGACTACCGGGATAGCGAATTTTCCGCGACAATCAATGTAGAAGTTTTAAGCGCATCACCTTTATATGTAACTTTAATCTAACTTCGATCAAGCGATAACATAGCGGCTAAAGTTCATGGTTACCACGCTGGCGCCACAGATTAAAATCCTGTCCAAGTCTTTATTTTCAGTTTCACCGTACAGAAAAAAAAAGCCTACTAGAGAGCGTACTCAATCGAAGACATGGTATTGTTGGGCACAGTATACGAGTCTGAAGAATTAGTTGAGTGGGCGGCGGAAGTAGATAACCGCATGGGTAGGATATGAGGTAATTGATGATGTGGGGTACTGTAGTTAACATGCAGTAATGGAGAGCCCGGAAATGGCAGGAATGCAGAATTGTGGCAATCCAACTTTAATGGAAGATGAGCGAGTGTAAGACAATCTACCTATTGTGATGTTTAAAGCTTTCCCGGCGTACTTATTGTTCCAAAAAATCTATCTACCATTTATTGGGAATATTTCTTCACAGATAGGCAGAATATTGAGAAAGTATCAAGTGAGAGTCATCTTTCGCCCTCCTTCCAAAATTTCATCACTATTGGGAACCGTTAAAGACGACCTGGGCCTGCGTAAACAAGGTGTTTACAAAATTCCGTGTGAAAGTGGCAAATCATATATAGGGCAAACAACACGAACTGTGCAGGAACGCATTGTGGAACACCAACGGCATACTCGCCTTCTCCAACCCACCAAGTCCGCAATCGCCGAATCTTGTATTTCCACAGACCATTCCATGAATTACAACGACACAAAAATTTTGGCCCATACATCAAACTTTTGGAGCTCGATTATCAATGAATCTGTGGAAATAAGATTGTCTGACAACGAGACTCTCATCAATCGAGATAGCGGTTATCAGCTGAACTCTGCTTGGAATCCTGTTATAGAGAAACTTGGTAGTCGACGTAGTTATCTGCATAAAGATGGAAATTCACCTGATACCGATACGCCAGGCTTTCACAGTGGAAGGCGCGAGGCGCAGCGCACGGAGCCGTTATGAACGCGCACGCTGAGCAGCGCATGCGCAATGTCACCTCAGAAGGCTTTAAATAGCGGAGCTCAGCGCGTACTCGCTCCCCCATCTGCTCCTATTCCTCGAACATATCCGCATCCTCTACACCTCCCGCCGTCTTGAACCCCCTCACCCCCTGGTTGCTCCTCTCCTCTCCCATCCCCGCCCCCTGCCACATCTTCACCGTTGTGTCCCCCCTACCCTCCATCTCTACACCGTACATTTCCTTTCCCAAGGTGTCTTCCATCAACTCCCCCTCCCGGATGATGCCCTCTCTCCCTCCATTTATCCTTCCTATCAACTCTGATCCTCACCCCCTCCTTTCCTCCGTCCTTTCCCTGGGCTCCCTCCCTCCTTCCATCCTGTGTTTTCTCCCTGCCTATCCTCTCCCTATCTCCTTTCTCCCCCCCCCCCGCCCTCCGAGTCCTTTTGTACTCCCGTCCTCTGCCTTCCCCACTCCCTGGCACGTCTGCTCAGCACCCCCCACCCCTCTTATGGATCCTCCTCTTCCATTGGCTCCTTTCCCCCCTCCCCCTTCACCTTTCCTCTCCTTCCCCCCCCTTTTCCCGTCATCTGACTAGTTTCCCCCCACCTGCTCTCGGGTGTGGTATGTCATATTTGTGCCAACTTTTAGCGCAGTGTTTAAGTGAGTGTTCAGTGTTGTGCGTCGTTCCACAGTGTTGGGAACAGAAATCATGCTGTCGCTGGGTGTGCTTTTTATATCTCTTGCGAACAGAACCCAGACTGTCGCCGTGTTTTTTAATTGTCTGTCTATTATTTTTCTGCTTCCTGTGTATTTTATTAGCATCATCCACCCCGTGTTTTATGTTTTATGCTCCAGAATTTTCTGCCATTTTACCTTTAAGTCACCGATTTTATCGCCAACTGTTATTATTTTTTTATTATCTTCATCTTTTTAAAACAAGTTCTGGAGGCTGAAGAGCGGCGTAATAAGCTGCTGCCAGCCCGCCCCCTTTAGGGGAAATCGAAACTCAATAAAGGAAAAAAAAGCGTACTCGCCACAGTGTTTAAGTGAGTGTTCAGTGTTGTGCGTCGTTCCACAGTGTTGCGAACAGAAATCATGCTGTCGCTGTGTGTGCTTTTTATATCTCTTGCGAACAGAACCCAGACTGTCGCCGTGTTTTTTAATTGTCTGTCTATTATTTTTCTGCTTCCTGTGTATTTTATTAGCATCATCCACCCCGTGTTTTATGTTTTACACTCCAGAATTTTCTGCCATTTTACCTCTAAGTCACCGATTTTATCGCCAACTGTTATTATTTTTTTATTATCTTCATCTTTTTAAAACAAATTCTGTAGGCTGAAGAGCGGCGTAATAAGCTGCTGCCAGCCCGCCCCCTTTAGGGGGAATCGAAACTCAATAAAGGAAAAAAAAGCGTACTCGCCAGTACTACTACAGTGGCATTCACCTGAAGATGGCCAGAAGACTCTGCGCCGAAATATCGTGGCAAGAAGTTACTGATATCCGGCAGTTCTCTCGTGTTTTTATGGAACAATCTACCTATTGTTTCCGGTTTCTTCAGCACTAACTTCCTGCAACATCAGCTGCGTATTTATGCTTGCAGCAAAGAAAGGGTCGAATGACATTACTGGCTGCGAGACTTCGGAGGGTAGGCACAGCCGCCTGATTGGAGAGGATGTTCTTCCTCCCCAACAATCGCCCCTTTCCTAGCGGAGTGAGAGTGTTGAGTTTTTAAGTGTATCTGCTGAGTGTATTTGATCGTAACTGATCTGCGTATGGTGAGTGAGGCGTCACGTTTCTGCACTATGATGATGAGGTGAGGGAGAGGATAAAACCCGCAGCTGGCGCAAAGCCTACGTCTCTAGAATAGCACCAAGGGGAACGAAAGCTTAACACCCACATCCGACGGACTTACACTCCTGGAAATGGAAAAAAGAACACATTGACACCGGTGTGTCAGACCCACCATACTTGCTCCAGACACTGCGAGAGGGCTGTACAAGCAATGATCACACGCACGGCACAGCGGACACACCAGGAACCGCGGTGTTGGCCGTCGAATGGCGCTAGCTGCGCAGCATTTGTGCACCGCCGCCGTCAGTGTCAGCCAGTTTGCCGTGGCATACGGAGCTCCATCGCAGTCTTTAACACTGGTACCATGCCGCGACAGCGTGGACGTGAACCGTATGTGCAGTTGACGGACTTTGGGCGAGGGCGTATAGTGGGCATGCGGGAGGCCGGGTGGACGTACCGCCGAATTGCTCAACACGTGGGGCGTGAGGTCTCCACAGTACATCGATGTTGTCGCCAGTGGTCGGCGGAAGGTGCACGTGCCCGTCGACCTGGGACCGGACCGCAGCGACGCACGGATGCACGCCAAGACCGTAGGATCCTACGCAGTGCCGTAGGGGACCGCACCGTCACTTCCCAGCAAATTAGGGACACTGTTGCTCCTGGGGTATCGGCGAGGACCATTCGCAACCGTCTCCATGAAGCTGGGCTAAGGTCCCGCACACCGTTAGGCCGTCTTCCGCTCACGCCCCAACATCGTGCAGCCCGCCTCCAGTGGTGTCGCGACAGGCGTGAATGGAGGGACGAATGGAGACGTGTCGTCTTCAGCGATGAGAGTCGCTTCTGCCTTGGTGCCAATGATGGTCGTATGCGTGTTTGGCGCCGTGCAGGTGAGCGCCACAATCAGGACCGCATACGACCGAGGCACACAGGGCCAACACCCGGCATCATGGTGTGGGGAGCGATCTCCTACACTGGCCGTACACCACTGGTGATCGTCGAGGGGACACTGAATAGTGCACGGTACATCCAAACCGTCATCGAACCCATCGTTCTACCATTCCTAGACCGGCAAGGGAACTTGCTGTTCCAACAGGACAATGCACGTCCGCATGTATCCCGTGCCACCCAACGTGCTCTAGAAGGTGTACGTCAACTACCCTGGCCAGCAAGATCTCCGGATCTGTCCCCCATTGAGCATGTTTGGGACTGGATGAAGCGTCGTCTCACGCGGTCTGCACGTCCAGCACGAACGCTGGTCCAACTGAGGCGCCAGGTGGAAATGGCATGGCAAGCCGTTCCACAGGACTACATCCAGCATCTCTACGATCGTCTCCATGGGAGAATAGCAGCCTGCATTGCTACGAAAGGTGGATATACACTGTACTAGTGCCGACATTGTGCATGCTCTGTTGCCTGTGTCTATGTGCCTGTGGTTCTGTCAGTGTGATCATGTGATGTATCTGACCCCAGGAATGTGTCAATAAAGTTTCCCCTTCCTGGGACAATGAATTCACGGTGTTCTTATTTCAATTTCCAGGAGTGTATTTTTAAATACGTCCTTAATTTCCTGGGCGTGTTATTGCATAACTTTGTCTTTAAATTAACCAGCGCAGCTCTAATTAGGGACATCAACTTTTTTCCGTGGTTTTCATGCCCTGCTACGAGACATACGCTGATCGGCCAGAACATTGTCACCACCGACCAACTGTCGATATAAACCCGTCCAGGTGATAGCAGCGTCAACTGGTGAGGAATGACTGCTAGTCAGACATACACACGGTGCATGTACAAGATGTACAACTTTGCTTCCGCCCTTTTTTCCCCAACATTTGAGGCTTTAATTAAACAAATTGGTTACACATGTATCATTCAAAGGATTTTCCATCGCTGCCCAGTACTTTCTTCCCTCTTTCGGGCAGTGTACGAATCCCGTGTCGAAAAAATTGTTCATCTTTTGAAGCGATCCACGAATCGATCCAGTTTGTGACTTCTTCATGAGATCGGAAGTGCTGGTCAGCCGAGTCCATCCGCCATTGATCTAAACAGGTGATAGTCAGAGGGAGCAATGTCTGGAGAATACGGCGGGTGGGGTAGGACTTCCCATTTTAACGTCGCCACGTACGTTTTGACCTCTTTCGCAATGTGTGGTCGAGCGTTGTCGTGCTGCAAAATCACTTTATCGTGCCTCTCGCTGTATTGCGGCCGTTTGTCATTTAATGCTCTGCTCAAACGCCTTAATTTCGTTCGATAACGAGCACCTGTGATTGTTTCACTAGGTTTTAACACCTCATAGTACACGACGCCGAGCTGGTCCAACCAAATGCAGAGCATGATCTTGCAGCTGTGAATATTCGGTTTGGCCGTCGACGTGGAAGCGTGGCCGGGATATCCCCATGATTTTTTGCGTTTAGGGTTATCGTAATGAACCCAATTTTCGTCCCCGGTCACAATGCGATGCAGAAATCCCTTCCGTTTCCGCCTCTGAAGCAACTGTTCACAAACACACAAACGCCGGTCAACGTCTCTTGCTTTCATCTCACACGTGACCCAAGTTCCTCCTTTCTGAATCATGCCCATAGCCTTGAGACGTTTTGAAATGGCTTTGTGTGTCACTCCGACTAATTGTGCCAATTCTTCTTGAGTTTGAGGCGAATCTTCACTCAGCAATGTCTCCAATTCTGCATCTTCGAAAACATTCTCTCTTCCACCACTATGCCGGTCTACGACGTTAAAATCACCGTTCTTGAAGCGTTGAAACCACTCACGACACGTCCTTTCACTAATAGCGACCTTACCATACGTACTTGAGAGCATTCGATGAGACTCAGCCGCTGTTTTCTTCATATTGAAACAAAACAGTAACACCTCCCGCAAATGACGAGAATTAGGCTCGTAAACTGACATTTTCAATCAAGAACAACTTTATCCTGCAGACACAAATCGACTAATGTTTGAATTAGGTTATATTGGCCGAGGTCCAAGCTAACTGCCTGACGTCTGCGAACTGTTTCTTTCGACCGCTACTTACCGTTGTCGTCACCTATCGGCAAACGGCTGAAGCCAAGTTGTACACCTCGTAGTATCAGTGGGCGTGCTGTCCGTGTGTAGAATGGTGACGTTGCACGGTCTATATGTGCTGGCCCCTCTCAGCAGATCTCAACCCGACTGAAGTAGGGTGTGGTTGAATGTGGCATCAGAGCTCATCACCTCCGTGCCCGGAATTTACAGGAATTAGGTGAATCGTGTGTGCTGATGTAGTGCCAATACCCTCCAGCGACATATCAAGGGCCTCATAGCTTCCATGTCAAGACATCGCTGCTGTTATCCGTGCCAAAGGTGATAGGTGGTCATAATGTTCTGGCTGACCAGTGTAGGTGCAGGTAATGCTGCAATTATTCAGTACGATTCTGTACACCACCCTCCTCTTATTTACTTTTACAGGTTCATTTTATTAAAGGCTGTTTACTAAATTTTAGCGACAATCCGACGAGTGAAAGGGGGTGCCGTTTGCATCAGATAAGTAGGCAGCTACTCACAAGGAAACCTCCCCATCGCACCCCCCTCAGATTTAGTTATAAGTTGGCACAGGGATAGGCCATGAAAAACTGAACACAGATCAATCGAGAAAACAGGAAGAAGTTATATGGAACTATGAAAAAAATAAGCAAAATATACAAACTGAGTAGTCCGTGTGCAAGATATGTCACATTAAGGTATATGTTCACTGAGGAGCACCGTGCTCCCGTGGTTACCGTGAGCAGCTACGGAACGGAAGTTCCCTGGTTCATCCCTCCCTCGAGTGAAAAGTTTTAATTTTTTATTTTCAGACAATTATCAAAGTTCATGCACACACACATGATCAACTTTGCTCTCCAAAATTCCAGGACATGTTCAGATTTGCTTGGACACATGCAGGATTTGACTGTCTACACACGGAAAAACTTGAAAACGATAAAAACGTTTGTTTTGACAGAGCACAGGGAAAACTGTGCGACTGTGAAACTGTTGCATTCATTTGTTGCCGTTTATGCGACAAACTCAATGTTTTCATCACTTTTTTGGGAGTGATTATCACATCCACAAGAAAACCTAAATCGGGCAAGGTAGAAGAATATTTTACCCATTCGCCAAGTGTGCAAGTTAGGTGGGTCGACAACATATTCCTGTAATGTGACGCACATGCCGTCACCAGTGTCGTATAGAATATTTCAGACGTGTTTTCCTGTGGAGGAATCGGTTGACCTATGAATTTGCGATCAAATGTTTTCGGTTCCTATTGGAGAGGCACGTCCTTTCGTCTACTAATCGCACGGTTTTGTGGTGCGGTCGCAAAACACAGACACTAAACTTATTACAGTGAACAGAGACGTCAATGAATGAACGGTCGGATCGTAACTTTGCGAAAATAAAGTAAGTAAAATTTTTGCTCGAGGGAGGACTCGAACCAAGGACCTCTCGTTTCGCAGTTGCTCACTCTAACCACGGAACCACGGCGCTCTTTGTGTTATACAGTCATAGGTGTTGGATATGTGACACTTGGACTACTCAGTTTTTATATTTTGTTTATTTTTTCATAGTTCCACACAACTTCTTCCTGTTTTCTCGATTGATCTGTGTTCAGTTTTTCAAGGCCTATCCACTGTGTCAATTTATAACTAAATCTGAGGGGGGTGCGATGGGGAGGTTCCCTTGTCAGTTTTACCGTGTACCTAAACCATCCTACGCACTATGTTTAATGACAGTAGTAGAACGATAAAAGTCACTCAGATTTGACACAGTTCATTTATCGTTGAAACTAGTATATGGTCCCTAGTCAGTGTTACATAGGTCCGTCTCTGGTAGCTGAGTGGTCAGCGCGACAGGTTGTTAATCCTGAGGGCTCGGGTTCGATTCCCGCTCAGGGACTGGGTGTTGTGTCGTCCTTATTATCATCATTTCATCCCCATCGACGCGCAAGTCGCCGAAGTGTCGTCAAATCGAAAGACTTGCCACAGGCGAGCGGTCTACCCGACTGGAGGCCCTCGTCACACGACATTATTTTCTTAGTTTTACATAGTCACCCATAACTCACTCTGTCTAACAACACCAACGCAGAAAGTCGCCATGTAATCAACGTTTCAGACTGTCTCAGTAACTGTGAGGAGCTGGGGTGGAGATGAGTTTGTACCTCTTTAATTCAGACGAATCTTGCATGAGAACGAGACACGCACGCGACCCCCACCTTATCTACCAGCTAATTAATTATGCGCACAACGGTAATGCAAGGAAATGATGGTGGACCCTGCTAGTTGGTAAGATAAGGAGTGCACACTCACAATAATTTAATAAAAATCGTAATCTACTCAAAAAAGAGAACTTTATCGTAAAAAACAACAGGAAATGGGATTGTGCCCATATCTACGAAATGATATGCGGATTAAATATTACAATAAGATTTATTATACATCAGCACATAAATGCACATGATTGTCGACACACACAGTAGGTTAAAGGATAGGGTATACTGAAATATTATGAGGATAAGAGTTCGCTCAAGAACAAGGGGCTCCTACTCTCTGTGATGCAATACGAGTAGATTGACGATAATCACTGGAGGTCCTAAGGAATCAAATATTAATCTCCCGCCTATATAGCAGTATCGCAGTGAGAGCTCACATGGGATCACATGGAGAAACAAGCAAGGTGGACTTGTAGCAACGCGAGCGCGCGTGCTGCTGAGGGATTCAGTATACAATTGATGAGGTCCTACAATGCCGGAGCGGCAAAATACTGTACCAGTACTGAAATCTGCAGTGCGTCCTCGGTAGGCAGCGTCCTGATGATGTAGGCGCCGACTTCTACCGTGCAGCCACTCTGTGTCATCCCCTGGCCACGAAGGCTGTCCGAGAATTATAAGTTCTTCCGAAAACGAGCGACCAAGTCTCAAGACCATCCGACTCCGAGGAAGATCAGATCCCCCCAATCCTCTGCCCGCGCAACGCAAGAACGAAGCCAACATTGCTCTACTCCCTACTCTCCTCGAAAACTGCGAATCAGCATTCATCTCTGATTCCAAAATTCGCCCACACTGTCTCAGGACACCATTCGCGCCAATAGCGACCGTTCCCTCCAATTTCGAGCAGGGCTTTATGATGTCAACTAGCCTCAGTTTAAGTTGACCAATCATGCCTCTGCTATTCAGCTGAGGGCACTGAATTTGCTGTTTGACCGGCTACGAAAACAACCAGCCTAGGCCACTGGCCAGACAGTCGCACCCAGCAGGGCAGAGTCCACAAGTATTCTCAGAATCAAGAGGACAATGCAGTCAGTCGGTGCCAGGAATCTTCGTTCCGGACGCGCCGGAACAGCAAAAACATGAATTGCGGCGACTCTCAGACGTCTCGCAGGTCCTTTCGCCCTGCATACAATCGGCGAAACTCGACCGACGTCAGTCGTTCCGCCAGGCGCTTAAGCCGATTGTACGAACCCTTCAGAATTCAGGGAAGTGCAGCCCCCAGCCGGCCGAAGTGGCCGAGCGGTTCTAGGCGCTACAGAGCCATTTGAACCATTTTTTAGCAGCCCCCAACTTGAAACGCAGTGTGCCGCGTCCTCCGATGCTCGCCTCGCACAGGCCACCCAGGGAAGCAAAACAACATGTTTAGGACTCAAGTGAAAAGTACTTTTGAGCTCTCAGTACAAATACTTTCATTACAATAACCTTATTCGGTCTGTTACTTCCGTGCAATGACATAGAACATTAATAAAATTGATGAAAATGAGAGGAGACATGCAAAAGAGGGCATGGAACCTCTCATAGCTGCCTGAATAAGTTACATGACTACTTCTGGTTCTAAACATTCTGCGTGGTGTCTGTTTGTTCTATATCGTGTCTCCCTACCACTTTCACGCAACGACGCTCTGAGCGTGTTTTTTAGGGAATTGACTAGTTTGAACCTGGGACCTGTTGCTGGTAAGGAGACGTCAGACCACACATGACATGTAGAATTCAGAAGAGTTCAGTGAGACTAGCGATGATATAACCAAATACTTAATGATTTCAGCGTCAGCTCCACTGCACTCCCTGTAAAAGAATCTTAATACTAACTAAATTTAGTGGAAGGGGTTCAAGGCTTTCCTATTTTTAGTTAGCTGGTAAAATAACGTCAAAAAAGCAGTTAAGTTTACCATTGGAAATTTTATTCTACTCACAAAACATTGTTTATAAATTGCACTACTGATAAAAGGAAATGTTTTAATACAGGATGGTAAAAACCAACTGCGTTCAACAAAAATGTGAACGAATATTCCCTGAGTGGGTTTCCAAGTTCTACAATGGATCGAAGGATGACCTATGCCATATCACATCTATAATCTAGGTTTAAATTAAGTTTCACAAAAAAGCAAATTATCAAAATGGTCTACAGTGACCCTCAATTATCTTTAGTTACTTATCTAACTTGTCGTAAATTACAGAGGCTGATGTGGCTTCTCAATAACTATATAACAGAAAAATCATCGCGTTTCAGATTTTTACTTCAAGTGGCAAATGTGAACACCATGAGCTTTAATTGACGATCGACACTAGTACTACGCAAAAAGGGGACGTAACAGATGAGACTTCTGCAGTTCTGAGTGAAGCTTTATGCGCTGTTATGCGGCATCGCGTGCGTTCATTACCTTGTCGGTGTTCGTCAGGGGGTGGCGGACAGCACAGCTCCGCTCACCTCACCGTCTCGGAAGCAACTCTCTTTCTCTCTAACTTCTCCTTACTACAATTTACCGAAGTTGGTTTAAAAAAAAACTATCTGGCTGTGTTTTCATCTGATCAATCAGGGTCTCAATGTTAACCTTAAGCTCTGCCTACAAAAATTCTGTCTATCCAATGAGAAACGTTATACTTTTCGTGGTGGGGCAATGTTTTTTAAAGTTTGCAACGTAACAGAGACGCGAAAAAGTCTCACGCTAAAACTTGCAGCTGGTGTGGTCCTTTAGTGTTATCGTAACATCTATACTGTTCTTTTGGAGGGCTCTATCTTTTAACATGGGCTGGGGGGTGGTCCTAACGTAACAGAGACGCGAAAAAGTCTCGCGCTAAAACTTGCGGGTGGTGTAGCCCTTTTTGTGTTATCGTAAGATCTCTACTGTTCTTCTGGAGGGCTCTAGCTTTTAACATTGGCTGGGGGCGGTCTTGACGTAACAGAGACGCGAAAAAGTCTCACGCTAAAACTTGCGGGTGGTGTGGTCCTAGCGGTTACTGGCGACGTGGGTGTCCGTCCGTCCCTTATCGTAGGGCCTTCCAGCTTAACACGGTTCTGCTCTCGGCTTCTGTTCTCGTTTCTCCCCTCGGAACTGCGTCTGTCCCACGGTGGGAAGGTATGACATGCATTTAGGCATTCTTGTGTTAGTCTGTGGTATTCCATTTGCTCACTCGTTACTCGTATTACTTTGGTTAATTTAATGTCACGATTTATTCGGAGCTATGTGACATGCTACTGGATTTGCTTATCATGTCAGGGTTTTCATGGAAGGTGTTGGGTTTGCCTGACACCTTACACGGTAACCAGTTACAGCGACGACCACCTTCACAATATTCAAATTGCCACGCGTCATCACTGTCTGCCAATCGCGTATTACTCTGCTCTTCTCTATTACTGCTTTTATACCTGTTGATTGTTCACTTATAAGTTCACGATACTTCTTACACGTGTACATAAACACGCCCTCTGTACACGATACTTCTCAAAATTTCAATTGAACTCAATTTTCTCAATTATAGTACCTAATCCCGCTTCTGGGCTGCAGTCCGACCATCACATTCGGCCACTTGCAACCCGCTTGTGCCTCTGCGACGCCTTCCAAGAGCGCGCAACTAAAAGGGGACTCCTCGATCGCTGCTGCCAAACTGCTCCGTCTCGGATATTCTAGGCCAACTGAAACTTCTTTATTGAAATATGTGTGTCTGTATTTAAATTGCTGAATGACTGAGAAGATGAAACTTCTACGTTATTTTATTCTGAAACAGCTGAGTCCTGTCAACACTGACCTACAATATTCTAGCGCAAAGCAATCTTACTGATAAAAAAAAATGTATTTTTTTTACCTTAATAATGTAAGATCCAGTTCAAACACGAATATAAATCGTCATTGACATCCAGTACAAAGATATATGTTGTTGTTGTTGTTGTGTTCTTCAGTCCTGAGACTGGTTTGATGCAGCTCTCCATGCTACTCTATCCTGAGCAAGATTCTTCATCTCCCAGTACCTACTGCAACCTACATCCTTCTGAAACTGCTTAGTGTATTCATCTCTTGGTCTTCCTCTACGATTTTTACCCTCTACGCTTCCCTCCAATACTAAATTGGTGATCCCTTGATGCCTCATAACATGTCCTACCAACCGATCCCTTCTTCTAGTCAAGTTGTGCCACAAACTTCTCTTCTCCACAATCCTATTCAATACCTCCTCATTAGTCATGTGATCTACCCATCTAATCTTCTTCTATTCTCTTCTTGTCCAAACTATTTACCGTCCATGTTTCACTTCCATACATGGCCACACTCCATACAAATACTTTCAGAAATGGCTTCCTGACACTTAAATCTATACTCGATGTTAACAAATTTTTCTTCTTCAGAATCGCTTTCCTTGCCATTGCCAGTCTACATTTTATATCCTCTCTACTTCGACCATCATCAGTTATTTTGCTCCCCAAATAGCAAAACTCCTTTACTACTTTAAGTGTCTCATTTCCTAATCTAATTCTCTCAGCATCACCCGACTTAATTCGACTACATTCCATTATCCTCGTTTTGCTTTTGTTGATGTTCATCTTATATCCTCCTTTCAAGACACTATCCATTCCGTTCAACTGCTCTTCCAAGTCCTTTGCTGTCTCTGACAGAATTACAATGTCATCGGCAAACCTCAAAGTTAACCATGAATAAAGTCGGATACTTCCAGATCGTTAGCCTACGCTAACACTTCAGACCTCTAAATGCTAAGTTCTCACATCTAACATCCATCACTGCTGGCTGTTCACCTCCAAATGCCCAACACTACTTCCAACTCTGCTGGCGACCAACTTCCAACTGCCCAACAGTACTGGCGATTAACTTCCAACAACGAGTCCGACCAGCCACAGAGTCTCTTACAATGTAATCGCAGTCAGAGATCCAATGCAAAGCGCTACACAGCGCTGCCAACACAGAAGCAGCCCACTTACACAACGCTATAGTAGTCGCCGGAAGCAGGTGGCTGTTATGGATTATTATTGGTAATGGTATCGGTAATTGTATCCGTAAAATTCGTAGCAGGTGCTTATTTAAAGGCATACCAACATAAAAATGTCTTTCTTTGAACAGAACGGCGGAGTTGAATGTAGCTTCGACACTGCTGCAGGTCACTAATGTCGAGGTTGCCGCTCCCCCAAGAGACTCCAGTGATAAGCAACAACTCTGAAGTTCGTCACAGACGAGATTAAAAAACAAAAGTAGTCTACAAATGAAAAGAAAAAAGTTCAGAGACTTTACTGGTCTCATACAGATGCGATTTTATGTATATGTACTGAAGCGACGAAGGAAAATTCGTACCAAGGCTGGGAGTCGAACCCAGGTCTCCTGCTTATTAGGCAGGTGCGCTAACCTCTTTTTTTTTTTGTGCACTGATATGAAACTTCCTGGCAGATTAAAACTGTGTGCCCGACCGAGACTCGAACTCGGGACCTTTGCCTTTCGCGGGCAAGTACTCTACCATCTTTCTTTTTTTTTTTTAGACGCTACCCCTTTCTTTTCCTCTTTTTTTTTTCAATGAGGACAGCTGAAAATGTGAGCCTCGACCAGGACTCGAACACTGAATCTCTTGCTTACATGGCAGAGGCTCTATCCATGTTTTTTTTTTAATTTTATTTGTGATAGAAAAAATTTGTAGACTGCCAAATAACATTGTAAATTTAATAATAATAATAATAACTGATGAACAGGACTCGATCCTGCGATTACGGAACTTGAACGCTAACCACTTTTTTTTTCTTTTCTTTTTTTTTGCCTTTCGCGGGCAAGTGCTCTACCAACCCCTTTTTTTTTTTTTTTTTTTTTTTTTTTAATCGAATGTCAGGCTTACCACCTTTGCTGACATACATTTTGTGGTACTATCGCATAAATAGTGTCTACAAAGTCCCTATGTTGACAAAAGTGGCTAATGAGAAAATTAATTAATTAACGAAATGAATAAAACTGAAAATGCCCAAATGAAAGACATGAAGACATTGCGGATAGTACAAATACAAAAGAAACATGCTCCTGTAGCAATGAAATGAAATTCGTGTCGGGGGCGACATCTGCTCACGACCCGACGTTCGATAAAGCAAGAGAGCCATCTATCGACTCGTTCTCCAGACGTTGGTGTAAGACTGGGTCGTCTTCTCGAAATTAACTAAGGGTCCGTAAGTGTGATCGATGTCTATCTCGGCTTCTTCGTCTATCTCATCTCTCACCCGTCACACCCCATCTGGCCGGCGGGTCGGTAAATGTAAGTCGCAAGTAATTAGCGAAGTCTTGCCTATATTTCGTATGCTGTTGCAGCTTCGTGTGTCCATCCAGGAGAAAATGCCAAAAATCAATTTTGTCCTTTTCCGATTCCTTATATACGTAGCCCACCACCATTCCCCGCACCCATGTCACCGCATTAGTTTTTTGGACCGGGAAATAAGATTCTTGGGGGAAAAAAAGTGTGTCTGATGAAATTGTGTGAGGGGCGGAGCGTAACAGGAACGCCAATATCTGTTGTGCCAAGTGCCACACTGGAGCCGTCCCACTACATACTAAACGATGTTCATCAGTGTCCACCGTTGCGCAGCCTAAACATAGTGGAGTGTCTGCCAAATGAATCGCGTGCCGCCGTTGATTCGTTGCGTACTTCCTATTTATCACCACATACCATGTTGAGCGTACCGACGTTGGGAGGTAAACGTTCCGTATAACGCGCCATATCTGTCGCCAGTTCTTGTCTGGGTACTTCTTTTCCAGGGTATTCCTGGGGCACCGGCGCAGTAAGAGTTGGTATACGTCTCGCGTCGTCGGTAGTCGTGTTGTTGGGAAGGAATCTCTGACATAGCTAAGCTCCAAAAAAAAAGACTTGACATGTGACAGCTTCGGTGAAATATGGCCCACATTGACTGGGGGCGGCATTGAAGTGGGCGCTAGTACATCGGCCAACGCACCCGAGATATTGCGAAATTGACCGCGCCACTGTCGGAAAATCGTACTTACGAATAACGCCCGTGCCTTTTCATACACGTTCACTAGACCAAGTCCACCCTCTCCAGGTGGTAGCGTAAGCGTTGTGTATCGGATCTTAAACAGGTGTCCCACACTCACGTAGGTTCCAAAAGTTGCTTGTATCCGTGATGCCATTGTGCGCGTTAAAGGCAGGACATGCGCTACGTGAGTGAGTCTCGGTGCTAGGTATACGTTAACATAGGTCACCCTCTGAATCATATCCAACGCTCTTAATTTCTGTAACAGCACCATTGTCCGCATCAGCTTCAATATGCGTCGGTAGTTATCCGCTGCTGTCCGCTGCACATCCGTGTGGAACGTAATACCTAGGCATTTGATGGTCTTAACTAAGATGAGCGGGCCTTCCTCCCCCGGTTGTAATCCTCGACCGACGTTCATGCAGCGTGATTTTTGTAGATTAAGCACGCTTCCTGCCGCCATCCCATATCGCTGTATCCATGCCAACGCCGTACGTACTTCTTCGCCTGTCCGTGCCACCAGCATCACATCGTCAGCATAAGCGCGGCAATGAAAGGTCAGTTGTGGCAACGGCACTCCCTCCAACCGTCTTCGGAGACCATATAGACAGGGTTCCAAAGCCATTGCATACAAAAATATCGAAAGGGGGCAACCTTGACGAACTGACCTTGAAATAACAATGTAGTCAGTGCCCCGCCCATTCACCGAGACCTTTGATCGTACGCCGTGTAACAGTCGCATGATCACTAGGATGAAGGCCTGCGGGATTCCCAATCTGCCCATCACCGCATGCAAAAAGGTATGATCCACTCTGTCGAACGCATGATCGAAGTCAATAGCGACGAGTGCCCCACGCACTCGGCATGCCGCTGCTAATGCGATGATATCTCGGTAGTCACCGAGCGCCGTATGTACGTTACTCGTACCGCCGAGGCAAGTTTGATCTCTGAGGAGTCGATCAGAAAGTGAAGACCGCAGGCGAGCCCCAAGGATGCGCGCGAAAATCTTATAGTCGCAGTTCAAGAGAGTGAGTGGTCTATAATCTCCTGGATTTCTGCCACCGCGTGGTTTGGGTATTGGGATGATGATACCCTCCGTGAATTCGACAGGTATCTCAGTCTGCGGTAACAGGAGTTCGTTGTACATCTGAATCCAGGTCCGTCCCATGAGGTATGCAAAGGCGCGGTAAAATTCAATTGGGGAGCCGTCCTGTCCTGGGGACTTGTTCGGTGCCCTCCTGGCAATTGCGTCTGTCAGCTCGTCCTCTGTTATCGCTGTGATGAAAGTCTCTGCATCCAGTGGTGGTCCTCTATCTGGCATTTCCGAGATGACATCATGTAGTGTCTCGTGGTTCACATGTACAGGTCCATATAACTGGCGGAAATAGTCAGTAAACACATGCGCAATATCACGCTGGTGCACAACTTGCTGCCGGCCAGTGTGGCCAAGCGGTTAAAGGCGCTACAGTCTGGAACCGCGTGGCCGCTACGGTCGCAGGTTCGAATCCTGCCTCGGGCATGGATGTGTGTGATGTCCTTAGGTTAGTTAGGTTTAAGTAGTTCTAAGTTCTAGGGGCCTGATGACCTTAGAAGTTAAGTCCCATAGTGCTCAGAGCCACAACTTGCTGGCCAGTTTCAGAGATTAGTTCCCTGATCAATGTCCTGCGTCGTCGTTGGCGTTCTCGTACCACGTGGTGCATGGAGGGGGTTTCGGCAGCAACTGTGTCCGCCAATCTCGCCCGGACCATTATACCTTCCATTCTTAGTCTCGTCAGCTGTAATAACTTGGCTTTTATCCTGCGCATGGCCGTGTGCCTTTCCGGCGATGGTTGTTGGATCATCAGCTCCCTCAGGGCTGTAAAATAAAAATCAGCCGTCGTGCGGTTCCACTGCGATTTGTCCTGCCCGTATCGTATCAACGTTCTCCGTAACGTTGGTTTTGCGCATTTAATCCACCACTGGAGAACCGAGGTGTAGGCTCGTTGGCGGCGAACGCAGGTCTCCCAGGCCGCCTCTATCGACCGGTGACATTCAGTGCCACGTAGAAGTGCACAATTCATTTTCCAGTGACCTTTACTCCACCATATCTTCTGACGCGTTAGTGAAATCGTACAAACGTACGCCATATGATCCGTAAAAGCCGCTGGCCAGATTTCGGCATCCAGTATCGCCGTCCGTAGTGCTCGTGTCACATACACCCTATCAAGTTGTAACGCCGGAAATGCATACCCTCCTATTTCCATCTATTGTACTGTAAGTTTTTTCCTTATTTTGTTACCTGAATATATGACATTTCTGTGCCTTTATATATTGTAATTGTTTTACTATATATAAGTTGGAGTCTGGCTGGAGTAGCGAGTGGAGCAGGTGTATGGTGTGACGCTCCCGCGAGTTGCCGCGCTTTCGGGGTTTAGCAGCATGTAATTGCGCTCGACTCGCGATGATAGTTTCTGACATGGTGTTGCGGACGGGAAGCATTAGCTGGCGCACATCAAGAGCCCGTTTCGCCTGATGACCGTGTCGAGAAGAAGGCGCGCCAACATCCAGCTTCTGCAACAGCGACGGCCGACAATGAGTGACTGTCGCCACCTCCTCGATCGACGGCTTCAAACCTTCAATCAACCAACAAGGAAGTCTAAAAGCACGTAAAGTTTCAGAACTGTATGGCAGACCTCAGCTTTTCAAATTGTTCTGTTTGCCTCGCAAAATTACAGCATCTTAACATGAACCTTTGTTGCTCATTGTCCCAATTGCATTGCCAAGCAGGGTCCCTTCCTTTTCCGAAATGAACCCGAGTGTCGTTGAAATTCAAACGCCAGCATTAAAATAATATAATTAGATTTCACTGCTTTAATTTCAAAGTTCAGTTATTCATAGCTGGCTACAATATTTAGATTACACGAGCACAAATTAAGAGTGCGAGTTTTGTTAGCATATTTTAGCTTACTTGTGACTGCAGCTCAGCTTGGTACGTACTAAATTTTACTATTGTTAATTATTCAGAATCATTTAATTCAAGTTCAAAGTTAAATCTCTCGTTTCTAAATTGCGTAGAGTCAAGTTGCTTTTGAAATGATTGTTGAGGTAGTCCAAGACTAACCGTATTCTGCTGGATTTCGATGTGCTTCAGAAAGAAAGCTCACTATTAACTTCAGTCACTAAATTAACTTTCAATTTTCTGGTTTTATTAATTCTTTTGCTAAATTAAGTCAGAGTGTAGCGAAACTTATTACTTCTGACAAACTTTCAGTTTTCACACTACACGTGTCAACCTTCAGTTGCCACGCTTCTAGTGCTAATTATATGTGTAATAACCTTTCTTTTTCAGTTACTGTAGTGATTGTCCTTAGGACTGGCGACCGTGATTTCCCCCAAATCTCAAATATCTAATTACCGCTAGTTAATTGTTAACGTAACGGCCGCACATTTACTTTCTTTATTAACTTTACCCCTTTTCAAAATTAATTTCCACCAGTTTCATTTGCATTTTTCCTTTCATGCAGATGTAACCCTTTCCTCCCTCTTTACCGACAGATTAACTTCGGTGACGATTGCTTTTCCAAAATTCTCATTAGGCACACGCGGTTTCATTTTTCACTGTCATTAAGGTCGATAACTGAGGGGGAGGTTACAAAGTCTACTCGCCGAGTGTCCCGTGACAAACGTATAACCCGGTCTGTCACCATTCTGCAGTTCCCAGGTATCCAGAAGCGCCATTTCGGTAATCAACGCACGCAGTTCCATGCATGGCACATAATGAGGTACTTGGTCCTTTTTGTCGACAACACAATTGAAGTCGCCGCCCACGATATAGTTATCAAAGCGGCCAGCGAACAACGGTGCTATCTCTTCGGTGTAAAAAGTCGCCCTTTCTCTTCGTTTTGTGGAGCCAGATGGTGCGTATAAATTGATGAAACGAACGCCGTCGACAGTGATCGCTATGCCACGTGCCGAAGGGAGAGACCTGACGTCTTCCACTCCTATTCCTTCCCTGGTGAGAATCGCTACGCCGCATCCACTTTCATCGTGCACTGAATAATGTGCCTCGTAACCGTAGAACTCTGGCGGCGATGTGAAACGCACTTCTTGTAGGAGTACAATGTCCACGTCCGCAGCGCGTAACATATCTTTCAGCATTTGAATTTTAAGCGGTGTCCGTATGCCATTAATGTTTATCGTGGCAATGCGGTACGCCTGGCTTGTGTTCATCAGTTGTAGGGGGGTGTCATTAAGCGGCCATCTGCACCCCCGGCGCTCCTCAGCACACTAAGTTGGTCAACATTTCCCGACCCCTCCCGGCCCTTGGCCAGGACTATCCTCAATCGTCGCGTTCGTATTTTCATCCTGCTCCTGTTGGTCCATTTCTTGCGCCCAGTCCCCCAGCATATTTCCGGAACAGGTCGAAGGAAGGGAGGTAACGTTGTCATCGCTCTGATTTTGGACAGTTGTCATCTCCACTTCCGTCTTCCGGTCACCAGAAGGAGAGTTCAAGTTATCATCGCTGTGTAGTTCCTGCATCGTCATCTCGGTATCTGTTGAATCCACTGGTCTCAGGTCGATACTGTCGTTGTCGTCCACTGTCCCCTCGGGACTATGGCTATCGTCAGCAGAAGTCAGTCGACGCTTCTTTCTTCTCTTCGGCGAACGCTGTTTCCGTTGCCTTGCTTCCGCATCGGCTGTCTGGGTTGCGTATCCTCCGTCTTGGGCCTGGTCTATCACGCTCTCGGTGGAAGCACTGGCAGCCACCACGGATGAGCCTGGAGCGGCCGTCAGCTGCATCTCTTGTGTGGTGTCCTGTGTCTGTTGTGGTGGAACCGATGGTCGGAGTTCCAGTCCGTTGGTGTCCATGTTCTCTATAGGGGCCAGCTGCTGGTGTCCATCGGAAATCTCCTTCACGTCGCCTCTCAGGGCTTCCACAAAGGTCAACGGTAAGACAGTCGTCTGTTGTGGCGCCTGAACGTCATCCCGTGGAGTTTGCACTAAACGTCGCTGGAGGCATTCCGAGCGGACGTGACCTTCTTTCCCGCACCCCGAGCAAGTGCGAGGTTGCCCATCATAGATTATAATCGCTCGACAACCTCCTATGTACAAATAAGAGGGGGCGTGCTTGCGCAGCTCTATCCGTATTTGTCTCACCCCATTTACAACGGGATACGTGGTAAAACTCGTCCATTTTTCGGCCACATGGGATAGAACTGTACCGTATGGTCGAAAGGCGTCGGTAACAAGTTCAGACGGATTAAAAATGGTTCAAATGGCTCTGAGCACTATGGGACTCAACTGCTGAGGTCATTAGTCCCCTAGAACTTAGAACTAGTTAAACCTAACTAACCTAAGGACATCACACACATCCATGCCCGAGGCAGGATTCGAACCTGCGACCGTAGCGGTCTCGCGGTTCCAGACTGCAGCGCCAGAACCGCGCGGCCACTTCGGCCGGCGACCTCTCAGCCGTCGGGGCACAGTGGTTTACATAACTTCACGGATTGCCCTTGCAGGCCCCCCCCCTCGTCGATCCAAATTCTCACTGCCACCCCAGTCTACTTTAATTTCCCCTTACACACAAACAGAATTGTGGTGGTTCTCCATTTTCGTGTGTAAGCCGGAATTTAAAGTAGACTGTGGCGGGAGTGTAGCTGTAAGAATTTGGATCTAGGAGGGAGACGTGCCAGGGTAATCTGTGCAGTTCTGTGAACCGGTGTGCCAAGCTGGCGTGGTAGCTCAGCGTTTTTGGTCAGAGGGTTAGCTCCCTTCTGTAATAAAAAACTGGCGTAATATATCAACGATGAATTTGAACAAGCGTCATGGGACGTCCTCCCCGAACAAATACAACGAAAATAACGAGCAAAAAAAAATCAGATAAAAAAGGTGGCATAGTGCCTAACGCACCTGCCTGGGTTCGATTCCAGGCCTTGGTACAAATTTTCCGTCCCCACTTCAGTCTATATACATAAAAGTAGCAGTGTCGTGTTACAATAATTCTTATACTGAATGGTACTTTCTTTGATGGGTAGATCATCAGAATAATACATTACTGGCCATTGTAATTGCTACACCAAGAAGAAATGCGGATGATAAACGGGTATTCATTGGACAAATATATTATACTAGAACTGACATGGGATTACATTTTCACGCAGTTTGGGTGCATAGATACTGAGAAATCAGTAGACGGGACAACCACCTCTGGCAGTAATAACGGCCTTGATACGCCTGGGCATTGAGTCAAACAGATCTTGGATGGCGTGTACAGGTACAGCTGCCCATGCAGCTTCAACAGTTTATCAAGAGTAGTGACTGGCGTATTGTGACGAGCCAGTTGCTCGGCCACCATTCACCAGACGTTTTCAGTTGGTGAGAGATCTGGAGAATGTGCTGGCCAGGGCAGCAGTCGAACATTCTCTGTATCCAGAAAGGCCCGTACAGGACCTGTAACATGCGGTGGTGCGTTATCCTGCTGAAATGTAGGGTTTCGCAGGGATCGAATGAAGGGTAGAGCCACGGGTCGTAACACATCTGAAATGTAACGTCCACTGTTCAAAGTGCCGTCAATGAGAACAAGAGGTGACCGAGACGTGTAACCAATGGCACCCCATACCATCACACCGGATGATACGGCAGTATGGCGATGACGAATACACGCTTCCAATGTGCGTTCACCGCGATGTCGCCAAACACGGATGCGACCGTCATTATGCTGTAAACAGAACCTGGATTCATCCGAAAAAATGACGTGTAGCCATTTGTGCACTCAGGGTCGTCGTTGAGTACATCATCGCAGGCGCTCCTGTCTGTGATGCAGCATCAAGGATAACCGCAGTCATGGTCTCTGAGCTGATAGTCCGTGCTGCTACAAACGTCGTCGAACTGTTCGTGCAGATGGTTATTGTCTTGCAAACGTCCCCCATCTGTTGACTCAGGTATCGAGACCGGGGTGCACGATCCGTTACAGCCATGCGGATAAGATGCCTGTCATCTCGACTGCTAGTGATACGAGGCCGTTGGGATCCAGCACGGCGTCCCGTATTACCGTCCTGAGGCCACCGATTCAATATTCTGCTAACAGTCATTGGATCTCGACCAACGCGAGCAGCAATGTCGTGATACGATAAACCGCAATCGCGATAGGGTACAATCCGGCCTTTATCAAAGTCGGAAACGTGACGGTACGCATTTCTCATCCTTACACGAGGCATCACAACAACATTTCACCAGGCATCGCCGGTCAACTGCTGTTTGTGTATGAGAAATCGGTTGGAAACTTTCCTGATGTCAGCACGTTGAAGGTGTCGACACCGCCGGCAACCTTGTGTGAATGCTCTGAAAAGCTAATCATTTTCATATCACAGCATCTTCTTCCTGTCGGTTAAATTTCGCGTCTGTAGCACGTGTTCTTCGAGGTGTAGCAATTTTAATGGCCAGTAGTGTAGTTTCAGAAATATGGACAAGTCAAATTGGATGATTCTGTTTGATACACTCCCTATTTTGGTACACATTAGAGAACATAGAACTTTGACAGATTTTTTGCTTTTGAACTGTTAAATGATGTTCGACAAACTTCAAGGAGATAATATATAATAGACGAAACACTGCGACCACGGCTACAGTACCACAACACAGGAGATATCGTATTAAGACTGAGTGACGTTTTATGATTCTTATGTTTAAGTGAGAGCCAGAGGTAATGAGAACGACAACAACGGAAGATGTTCAGGGCGGGTCCACTGAGAATTCGCCAAGTGTGTCGGGGATCCCGCTCGTGGTTGCAGGAGCGCAAGTGATCCTCACACATCGAGCCACTGGCCTCGATCCGACGACCCCGCTCGGCGGCGGCTGGGTCGACACACCCGCGAATGCGCCTTGTCAGCGGCGTAAAGTGCTCACCAAACAGCCGAGCCAGCTGCCGACCCGGAAACCAGTCGTCTTAGCCGTTCCTCACACACTCGCTTCACTCGGGCTCCGAGTATACAGTCTAGTTCACCAGTGACAACGCGACGACGAGCTACACACTGACCCAACTAATTCTTCAACTGCACCAGACACAAATCCGAAATATTGCCTTGTTCCGCAACTCAGCAAGAAGCCTCATTAACTCGATCGTATTATCACCCCCCTAGTTTGCTGATCTTGTATTTTATAGCAGCTTTAGCTCCTCCCACGAACTCCTGGCGTTGGTGTATTCGCTCTCTTATTCCCTCGGCCATCCTCTTGATCGGCCTTGTAGGAGAGGATAAATGCCTGACAGGGTGATTTCTGTTGTTCTTGTTTTATCGTCGGTGTTCTGGCTAAGGATGTTGACAAAATATCGACATACATCGAAACATTTCCCAGAAACATCAATACATGTTGTTGTTTTTGTGGTCTTCAGTCCTGAGACTGGTTTGATGCAGCTCTCAATGCTACTCTATCCTGTGCAAGCTTCTTCATCTCCCAGTACCTACTGCAACCTACATCCTTCTGAATCTGCTTAGTGTATTCATCTCTTGGTCTCCCTCTACGATTTTTACCCTCCACGCTGCCCTCCAATACTAAATTGGTGATCCCTTGATGCCTCAGAACATGTCCTACCAACCGATCCCTTCTTCTGGTCAAGTTGTGCCCCAAACTCCTCTTCTCCCCAATCCTATTCAGTACCTCCTCATTAGTTATGTGATCTACCCATCTAATCTTCAGCATTCTTCTGTAGCACCACATTTCGAAAGCTTCTATTCTCTTCTTGTCCAAACTATTTACCGTACATGTTTCACTTCCATACATGGCCACACTCCATACAAATACTTTCAGAAATGGCTTCCTGACACTTAAATCTATACTCGATGTTAACAAATTTTTCTTCTTCAGAATCGCTTTCCTTGCCATTGCCAGTCTACATTTTATATCCTCTCTACTTCGACCATCATCAGTTATTTTGCTCCCCAAATAGCAAAACTCCTTTACTACTTTAAGTGTCTCATTTCCTAATCTAATACCCTCAACATCACCCGACTTAATTCGACTACATTCCATTATCCTCGTTTTGCTTTTGTTGATGTTCATCTTATATCCTCCCTTCAAGACACCATCCATTCCGTTCAACTGCTCTTCCAAGTCCTTTGCTGTCTCTGGCATAATTACAATGTCATCGGCGAACCTCAAAGTTTTTATTTCTTCTCCATGGATTTTAATACCTACTCCGAATTTTTCTTTTGTTTCCTTTACTGCTTGCTCAATATACAGATTGAATAACATCGGGGAGAGGCTGCAACCCTGTCTTACTCCCTTCCCATCCACTGCTTCCCTTTCATGTCCCTCGACTCTTATAACTGCCATCTGGTTTCTGTACAAATTGTAAATAGCCTTTCGCTCCCTGTATTTTACCCCTGCCACCTTTAGAATTTGAAAGAGAGTATTCCAGTCAACATTGTCAAAAGCTTTCTCTAAGTCTACAAATGCTAGAAACGTAGGTTTGCCTTTCCTTAATCTTTCTTCTAAGATAAGTCGTAAGGTCAGTATTGCCTCACGTGTTCCAGTATTTCGACGGAATCCAAACTGATCTTCCCCGAGGTCGGCTTCTACTAGTTTTTCCATTCGTCTATAAAGAATTCGTGTTAGTATTTTGCAGCTGTGGCTTATTAAACTGATTGTTCGGTAATTCTCACATCTGTCAACACCTGCTTTCTTTGGGATTGGAATTATTATATTCTTCTTGAAGTCTGAGGGTATTTTGCCTGTTTCATACATCTTGCTCACCAGATGGTAGAGTTTTGTCAGGACTGGCTCTCCCAAGGCCGTCAGTAGTTCTAATGGAATGTTGTCTACTCCCGGGGCCTTGTTTCGACTCAGGTCTTTCAGTGCTCTGTCAAACTCTTCTCGCAGTATCGTATCTCCCATTTCATCTTCATCTACATCCTCTTCCATTTCCATAATATTGTCCTCAAGTACATCGCCCTTGTATAGACCCTCTATATACTCCTTTCACCTTTCTGCTTTTCCTTCTTTGCTTAGAACTGGGTTTCCATCTGAGCTCTTGATGTTCATACAAGTGGTTCTCTTATCTCCAAGGGTCTCTTTAATTTTCCTGTAGGCCGTATCTATCTTACCCCTAGTGAGATAAGCTTCTACATCCTTACATTTGTCCTCTAGACATCCCTGCTTAGCCATTTTGCACTTCCTGTCGATCTCATTTTTGAGACATTTGTATTCCTTTTTGCCTGCTTCATTTACTGCATTTTTATATTTTCTCCTTTCATCAATTAAATTCAATATTTCTTCAGTTACCCAAGGATTTCTACTAGCCCTCGTCGTTTTACCTACTTGATCCGCTGCTGCCTTCACTACTTCATCCCTCAAAGCTACCCATTGTTCTTCTAGTGTATTTCTTTCCCCCATTCCTGTCAATTGTTCCCTTATGCTCTCCCTGAAACTCTGTACAACCTCTGGTTCTTTCAGTTTATCCAGGTCCCATCTCCTTAAATTCCCACCTTTTTGCAGTTTCTTCAGTTTTAATCTACAGGTCATAACCAATAGATTGTGGTCAGAGTCCACATCTGCCCCTGGAAATGTCTTACAATTTAAAACCTGGTTCCTAAATCTCTGTCTTACCATTATATAATCTATCTGATACCTTTTAGTATCTCCAGGGTTCTTCCATGTATACAACCTTCTATCATGATTCTTAAACCAAGTGTTAGCTATGATTAAGTTGTGCTCTGTGGAAAATTCTACCAGGCGGCTTCCTCTTTCATTTCTTAGCCCCAATCCATATTCACCTACTACGTTTCCTTCTCTCCCTTTTCCTACACTCGAATTCCAGTCACCAATGACTATTAAATTTTCGTCTCCCTTCACTATATGAATGATTTCTTTTATTTCATCATACATTTCTTCAATTTCTCCGTCATCTGCAGAGCTAGTTGGCATATAAACTTGTACTACTGTAGTAGGTGTGGGCTTCGTATCTACACTCCTGGAAATGGAAAAAAGAACACATTGACACCGGTGTGTCAGACCCACCATACTTGCTCCGGACACTGCGAGAGGGCTGTACAAGCAACGATCACACGCACGGCACAGCGGACACACCAGGAACCGCGGTGTTGGCCGTCGAATGGCGCTAGCTGCGCAGCATTTGTGCACCGCCGCCGTCAGTGTCAGCCAGTTTGCCGTGGCATACGGAGCTCCATCGTAATCTTTAACACTGGTAGCATGCCGCGACAGCGTGGACGTGAACCGTATGTGCAGTTGACGGACTTTGAGCGAGGGCGTATAGTGGGCATGCGGGAGGCCGGGTGGACGTACCGCCGAATTGCTCAACACGTGGGGCGTGAGGTCTCCACAGTACATCGATGTTGTCGCCAGTGGTCGGCGGAAGGTGCACTTGCCCGTCGACCTGGGACCGGACCGCAGCGACGCACGGATGCACGCCAAGACCGTAGGATCCTACGCAGTGCCGCAGGGGACCGCACCGCCACTTCCCAGCAAATTAGGGACACTGTTGCTCCTGGGGTATCGGCTAGGACCATTCGCAACCGTCTCCATGAAGCTGGGCTACGGTCCCGCACACCGTTAGGCCGTCTTCCGCTCACGTCCCAACATCGTGCAGCCCGCCTCCAGTGGTGTCGCGACAGGCGTGAATGGGGGGACGAATGGAGACGTGTCGTCTTCGGCGATGAGAGTCGCTTCTGCCTTGGTGCCAATGATGGTCGTATGCGTGTTTGGCGCCGTGCAGGTGAGCGCCACAATCAGGACTGCATACGACCGAGGCACACAGGGCCAACACCCGGCATCATGGTGTGGGGAGCGATCTCCTACACTGGCCGTACACCACTGGTGATCGTCGAGGGGACACTGAATAGTGCACGGTACATCCAAACCGTCATCGAACCCATCGTTCTACCATTCCTAGACCGGCAAGGGAACTTGCTGTTCCAACAGGACAATGCACGTCCGCATGTATCCCGAGCCACCCAACGTGCTCTAGAAGGTGTAAGTCAACTACCCTGGCCAGCAAGATCTCCGGATCTGTCCCCCATTGAGCATGTTTGGGACTGGATGAAGCGTCGTCTCACGCGGTCTGCACGTCCAGCACGAACGCTGGTCCAACTGAGGCGCCAGGTGGAAATGGCATGGCAAGCCGTTCCACAGGACTACATCCAGCATCTCTACGATCGTCTCCATGGGAGAATAGCAGCCTGCATTGCTGCGAAAGGTGGATATACACTGTACTAGTGCCGACATTGTGCATGCTCTGTTGCCTGTGTCTGTGTGCCTGTGGTTCTGTCAGTGTAATCATGTGATGTATCTGACCCCAGGAATGTGTCAATAAAGTTTCCTCTTCCTGGGACAATGAATTCACGGTGTTCTTATTTCAATTTCCAGGAGTGTATCTTGGCCACAGTAATGCGTTCACTAAGCTGTTTGTAGTAGCTTAGCCGCGTTCCTATTTTCCTATTCATTATTAAACCTACTCCTGCATTACCACTATTTGACTTTGTGTTTATAACCCTGTAGTCGTCTGACCAGAAGTCTTGTTCCTCCTGCCACCGAACTTCACTAATTCCCACTATATCTAACTCTAACCTATCCAGTTCCCTTTTCAAATTTTCTAACCTACCTGCCCGATTAAGGGATCTGACATTCCACGCTCCGATCCGTAGAACGCCAGTTTTCTTTCTCCTGATAACGACGTCCTCTTGAGTAGTCCCCGCCCGGAGATCCGAATGGGGGACTATTTTACTTCCGGAATATTTTACCCTAGAGGACGCCATCATCATTTAATCATACAGTAAAGCTGCATGCCCTCGGGAAAAATTACGGCCGTAGTTTCCCCTTGCTGTCAGCCGTTCGCAGTACCAGCACAGCAAGGCCGTTTTGGTTATTGTTACAAGGTCATATTAGTCAATCATCCAGACTGTTGCCCTTGCAACTACTGAAAAGGCTGCTGCCCCTCTTCAGGAACCACACGTTTGTCTGGCCTCTCAACAGATACCCCTCCATTGTGGTTGTACCTACGGTACGGCTATCTGTATCGCTGAGGCACGCAAGCCTCCCCACCAACGGCAAGTTCCATGGTTCATGGGGGGATAAATACATACAGGAGATAATTTTTACTTTTTCCCAGACATACCGACATCAAAATGGCAATATAGAGTATCGATATTTTTATTGTATATTATATTTTTTCTCAATTTGCGGTACGTGTTTTGAGATGTCCTTTTGAAACTGTAGTAGAACGTGACATTACTTTCACTGTGTGAAGGAGTTTCACTACTTTTTGAGCTTTCATCACGTCCAGTCTTTCTCTTTTGACTGTGTGAAGCAAGTATAGGTGGCCCAAAAGAAGAAGTCCGATTGCCCTGAGGGGGCGGGCTGGTGTGAATGGTGTAAGTAGGTTCAAATGGTTCAAATGGCTCTGAGCACTATGGGACTTAACATCTATGGTCGTCAGTCCCCTAGAACTTAGAACTACTTAAACCTAACCAACCTAAGGACATCACACAACACCCAGCCATCACGAGGCAGAGAAAATTCCTGACCCCGCCGGGAATCGAACCCGGGAACCCGGGCGTGGGATGTAAGTAGGCTGTTTAGGTTTTTATGTTGGTAACGCCCCGTAGCGCTCTGTATCAAAATCACTCACTACCTGTGCTGTGTGCAGTCTGTGGCTGGTTGGCATTGTTTGAATATTCGCCATTGTTGTGTTGGGCAGTTAAATGGGAACAGCACGTAGCGTTGCGCAGTTGGTGAGCCGCCAGCAGTGGTGGATGTGGAGAGAGAGATTGGCAGAGTTTTGAGAGGTCACTATAAGCGGACGACCTGGACGTATGTCCTCCAGAAAAAGGAAATTTGTAATGATGGATGTCGTGAATTGATACATTATTTGTTCTCTATCAAAATCTTTCATTTGCTAACTATGCCTATCAGTAGCTAGTGCCTTCAGTAGTTAGAATCTTTTATTTAGCTGGCAGTATTGGCGCTCGTATTGCATTAGTTCGAGTAAAGGTATAGGTTATTGATAGTCAGGGGCATTCTTATATAGGGACTCTTGAAAGTCAGATTGCGTTGCGCTAAAAATATTGTGTGTCAGTTTAGTGATGATCAGAATAAGTAAAGAGAAAACTGTTTGAGTACATTGAGTTTTGCTCAGTTGTTTGAAAATCAAATAACGTAGAAGGTTAACCACCACAGGCATTCATAATTTTTCAAAGGGGACGTTTCAGTGGAATAACAAGATTTCCGATGTGAAAAACAATTTCTGACGCGAGTAGTGTGCTATTTCTTCCCATCGGCATTCTTCAAAAACAGTTGCTGAAAATGATGAACAAAAATCTAAATGACAAGACCTGTCTTTGCGTGGGGGAAGAAGTGTGACGGGAAATGCTTCCAACAGAAACTGCAACGTTTAGTTTCACCGCGCAGTTCTGACTCAACTGTTGGGTCGCCGGCGTTGAGTGACACGAAAAAAATAGAGAAGTTCACATGAAGTGTTGCTTAGAAGTCCTGTATGTGTGGAACCGTAACGACGGACCCACCGGACACTTTTTATTCTGCCACCTGCATGCAGTTACCATTGTTAGCAAAGCGGTTATCGCCAAGCGTGAACGCGCCTAGTTTTCCTTTCAGTTCTTGCTTTAAGGGGGACAGGCAGGCTGCAAGTTTGTTGATGTACAGAATATATAACAATAAATGAATATGTAAGTATACAGTTCTAACACCGCCAGTATGTTTACAATGTGTAGGCAATATTTTTATGGGCCAATACGTCGAAATTTTTTCCGCCGATGTATCTATGTATCGATTCTGTTTCTAGATTTATCGAGAGCCGATAATGTTATTTTTTAAATATCGATGTATTGGACTACCGATGTTGTTGTGCTGTGGTCTTCAGTCCAGAGACTGGTTTGATGCAGCTCTCTATGCTACTCTATCCTGTGCAAGCTTCTTCATCTCCCAGTACCTACTGCAACCTACACCCTTCTGGATCTGCTTAGTGTATTCATCTCTTGGTCTCCCTCTACGATTTTTACCCTCCACGCTGCCGTCCAATACTAAATTGGTTATCCCTTGATGCCTCGGAACATGTCCTACCAACCGGTCCCTTCTTCTAGTCAAGTTGTGCCACAAATTTCTCTTCTCTCCAATTCTGTTCCATACCTCCTCATTAGTTATGTGATCTACCCATCTAATCTTCAGCATTCTTCTGTAGCACCACATTTCGAAAGCTTCTATTCTCTTGTCCAAACTATTTATCGTCCACGTTACATTTCCATACATGGCTACACTCCATACAAATACTTCCAGAAACGACTTCCTAACTCGTAAATCTATACTCGATGTTAACAAATTTCTCTTCTTCAGAAACACATTCCTTGCCATTGCCAGTCTACATTTTATATCCTCTCTACTTTGACCATCATCAGTTAGTTTGCTCCCCAAATAACAAAACTCCTTTACTACTATAAGTCTCTCATTTCCTAATAAATTCCCTCAGCATCGTTCGACTTAATTCGACTACATTCCATTATCCTCGTTTTGCTTTTGTTGATGTTCATCTTATGTCTTCCTTTCAAGACACTGTCCATTCGGTTCAACTGATCTTCCACGTACTTTGCTGTCTCCGACGGAATTACAATGTCATCAGCGAACCTCAAAGTGTTTATTTCTTCTCCATGGATTTTAATACCTACTCCGAATTTTTCTTTTGTTTCCTTTACTGCTTGCTCAATATACAGATCGAATAACATCGGGGATAGGCTACAACCCTGTCTCACTCCCTTCCCAACCACTGCTTCCCTTTCACGTCCCTCGACTTTTATAACTGCCATCTGGTTTAAAAGCTTTCTCTAAGTCTACAAATGCTAGAAACGTAGGTTTGCCTTTCCTTAATCTATCTTCTAAGATAAGTCGTAGGATCAGTATTGTCTCACGTGTTCCAATATTTTTACGGAATCCAAACTTATCTTCCCCGACGTTGGCTTCTACCAGTTTTTCTCTTCGTCTGTAAAGAATTCTTGTTAGTATTTTGGAGCCGTGACTTATTAAACTGATAGTTCGGTAATTTTCACATCTTTCTACACCTGCCTTAAAAAAAAAAAAATAAGAAACAGTCCTGACTGGTTTGTGAGACCCAACACGACTTCCTCTCCTGTACCTGCCGTCTCCACAATATTAACTAAACAAACTCTGTTTTTTTGCATTGTTTCACAAATCTTATTATGGTTACTGCACAACCTAGGTTTCGGATTATAAGCCCATTTTCAAGTGCGTTACTTATTCCGATGATGACAAATGAAAGATGAACATGATGGTAAGGCAAAGGTAAACATCTCAGCTACTTAATGTATTGATTCTTGGCTTAACGTAAAATTACTTCAGTGACCATTTTTTTGTTGACAAATTACGAGTACATATGGAATTACACAATTCAGTAATTACACTAACATGACTCATTATTCATAGGAATAAAGTTATGCATCAACTTACAACTTTTTTTCTACTCATGGACTGGGGCCCAAAGTTATACTTCTGTCTAGGAGTTGTGATACCATCTAAAAGACGTGAACAATTGAATCGGGTTTGCTAATTTAATGTTAGATCTGGGGATATACACATCTGTTTTTTAATTTCTAGAATTTGTGACTGCCTTAGTTTTCCTCCCTTTGCCTCTTTGTGTAAGACTTCTACATCTATTATGTATTTGTGGTTTTCACTAAGGCATTTTTCCTCAAAGACTGAACCAGGGTTCTTCAGTCTCCAGCTTCTATGATGTTCTTTAAGCATGATGCACATTGACATCAAAGTCTGTCCAGTGTAACAAGATTGACATATGATCTTAAAACCCCACTTTTTGTGATGGCTGGTTGTTTGTCTTTTCCATTGAACAAGCAATTCTTATTGCCTGAGGGACATAGAAAATTGCAGATAACCCCTATGCCTTTAAAATACGAGAAGTGTTTTTTAAGTAAGTACCGTTTTGCCACACCGCTGCCGCAGCACTGCGGTCGGCGTTCTGCGCATGCGCACTGGGTACCTACATCTGTTGTCTACGCACTGATGCCATTACAGTCTGATTCTTCCTTGTTTACGTTGTGTACTGAGTGTTTAAGATGCCTCCGATAATCGTGAGTCCCGCCGACTGTGAAGTACAGGCTGTTATAAGATTTATTAGTGCCAATGGCCTAAAAGCGATCGATATCCACCGTGAGATCTGTGCAGTTTACAGAGAAAAGATTATGATTGATGGAATGCTAAGAAAGTGGGTGAGAGCATTTAAAGATGGCCGCACAAATGTGCATGATGAACAACGGAGTGGGCGTCTTTGGGTCGTTAATGAATGTTTGGTGCAGGAAGTGGACAATAAGGTGAGAGAATATAGATGCTTTACAATTTCCTCCTCGCGGAATGACTTTCAAATGTTTCTCGTAGTGTTTTGTATGGCATTGTGACCGAGCGCTTGAATTACCGAGAATTGCGCGCTCGTTGGGTACCGAAAATGTTGACGGATGTGCACAAAACCAAACGTTTAGACAGTGCATTGACTTTTCTTGAGCGGTACCAAAACGACGGTGACGATTTCTTAAGCCAAATTGTTACGGCCGATGAAACATGGGTGGCCTACGTCACACCAGAATCAAAGCAACAGCCCATGGAATGGCGGCATTCAGATTCACCCAGAAAAGTGAAGTTTAAGTAAACAATTTCTTCCCGGAAAATCATGTGCACAAGTTTTGGGACAGAAAAGGAGTATTGCTTGTGGAATTTCTGCCTCGTAATGAGACAATCATTGCAGCAGCTTACTATAAGACATTACACAATCTGCGCCGTTCAGTTCACAACAAAAGACGTGGCAAGTTGAGCAAGGGTATTGTTTTGATGCAAGACAATGCCCGTCCGCAAGTGGCGAATCAGACTAAAGATCTCATTACATCTTATCGATGGGAAACTCTAGATCATCCTCCGTACAACCCCGATCTTGCGCCCTGTGACTACCATCTGTTCCTGCATTTGAAAAAACACGTGGGCGGTAAGCGACTTCAAGACGATGACGAAGTCAAAACAGTGGTGATGCAGTGGTTAATAAGTCAGGCGGCAGACTTCTATGAGGAGGGTATTCAAAAACTGGTACAACGTTATGACAAGTGCCTCAATAGTGACGGAAATTATGTAGAAAAGTAGATTAAAGTTCAGGCTTTCATGTAAAAATAAAATTATTGAGATATCTCAGCACATCTTTTTTTAATTTCAAAACGGTAGTTGCTTAAAAAAACCACCTCATATTACTTATTGTGTTTTACATTTCCCCTGTAAAAAGTTAATCTGCGTCATTTCTTTTTCAGTTTGTGTTATTCATTGGAGACAGTATGGACCTGGACTCTTCACCCTTTTTCTTGGAATTTTGTCATTGATGTTGGGGTGAAATTCATTATTTGTGGCTATTGTTTTTATTGCATCCAGTTCCTGGTCAGTCTTCTTGAGATATGTGGATAGAAAGAAGATGGTGGATCATGTGGTGGAATTCTGCATGTTTAAAGGCTGCAGGCTGTTGCGAGGAAGCCAGAATGAACGTGTCAATAAAGGAGTCTTTTCGATAAATTTTAAATTTATGGTTGTTGTCTTGTACCCGTAAGCTAGTGACCAGGAACAAAGGCAAAAAAAAAAAAAAAACTGTTTGTTTAGTTAATTTGTAATGTTTCACTAGGAACTTGATTCAGTCAAAATGATCCTCAATTATTTGTAGCACATATTCCAACCTCTCACTTCATCTACAATTTTTCCCTATACGACTCTCATTTTTTATGTTATCAGTTCACTGCAGTTTCAGGGACTGGGTGTTTGTGCTGTCCTCATCATTTCATCATCATCATCATCATTCCTGACAGTGGCTCGATTGGACTGTGAAAAAATTAGGACTTTGCACGGGCGCTTATGATCGCGCACTTGAACGCCCCACAAACCAAACATCACAACTATAGCATCATCACCCTCCTGTAACAACTCATTCAAACGCTTCGATTCTATTTTCGGGTTTCCCACAGTACATACAACGCTGTGCTCCTAACTTCTTTTGCCCATGCTAGTCTTCTCCTTGTAATGTCTTTGCTTCTTCCGCGTGTGTTTCTCTGCTTCCAGGGTAGCGAAATTCCTTCGTCTCGTCACCTTCGTCGTTCCCAGCTCCCGTGTCAAACTTATTGCTAACGTCATCTCTTGTGCTCTTCATTTGTTTCGTGTTTCTTTCCTTCACTCTCAGTGAATATTGTGTGCTTACTAGACTCTCCCTCCCATTCACAGGCCTTGTGATTCCTCCTTAATTTCACAGAGAACAGCAGTGGTGTCAGCGAATCTTATCATTCTCTACTTTGACGATGATTCTGCGCAGGAACCTTGTCTTTCGAATTCTTCTCTGTACTTCTGCTCACCGTATCTGCAGCATTCTTCTATGTATTCACGTTTGACATGACTGCCGCCGGCCGCTGTGGCCGAACGGTTCTAGGTGCTTCAGTCCGGAAGCGCGCTGCTGCTACGGTCGCAGGTTCGAATCCGGCCACGGGCATGGATGTGTGTGATGTCCTTAGGTTAATTAGGTTTAAGTAGTTCTAAGTCTAGGGGACTGATGACCTCAGATCTTAAGTCCCATAGTGCTTAGAACCATTTAAACCATTTGAAATTACTGCCGAATTTTGTTTACCGTCTTCCAAAATGACCAAGTTTCTGACCCACAAAATGTGCCCTCCATCCACAGGATAAGCCTCCTAGTCAAAAAGATAGTTTAAGGAAAGACACTACATACCGGCCGATTCAAAAAGAAAGAACAGATTTCAAATGTTTGTTACACTGTAAAACATACACTACTGCCCATTAAAATTGCTACACCACGAAGATGACGTGCCACAGACGCGAAATTTAAACGACAAGGTTGGCTCCGGTGGCGACACATACACCGTGCTGACATGAGGAAAGTTTCCAACCGATTTCTCATACACAAACAGCAGGTGACCGGCGTTGTCTGGTGAAACGTTGTTGTGATGCATCGTGTAAGGAGGAGAAATGCGTGCCATGACGTTTCCGACTTTGATAAAGGTCGGATTGCAGACTTTCGCGATTGCGGTTTATCATAGCGTGACATTGCTGCTCGCGCTGGTCGAGATCCAATGACTGTTAGCAGAATATGGAATCGGTGGTTTCAGGAGGGTAATACGGAACGGCGCACTGGATGCCAACGGCCTCGTATCACTAGCAGTCGAGATGACAGGCATCTTATCCGTATGGCTGTAACGGATCGTGCAGCCACGTATCGATCCCTCAGTCACCAGATGGGGACGTTTGCAAGACAACAAGCATCTGCGCGAACAGTTCGACGACGTTTGCAGCAGCATGGACTATCAGCTCGGAGACCATGGCTGCGGTTACCCTTGACGCTGCATGACAGACAGGAGCGCCTGCGATGGTGTACTCGACGAAGAACCTGGGTGTACGAATGGCAAAACGTCATTTTTTCGGATGAATCCAGGCTCTGTTTACAGCATCGTGATGGTCGCATCCATGTTTGGCGACATCGCGGTGAATGCACATTGGAAGCGTGTATTCGTCATCGCCATACTGGCGTATCATCCGGTGTGATGGTACAGGGTGCCATTGGTTACACGACTCGGTCACCTCTTGTTCGCATAGACGGTACTTTTTAGCAGTGGACGTTACATTTCAGATGTGTTACGACCCGTGGCTCTACCCTTCATTCGATCCCTGCGAAACCCTACATTTCAGCAGGATAATGCACGACTGCATGTTGCAGGATCGGTACGGGCCTTTCTGGATACTGAAAATGTTCGACTGCTGCCCTGGCCAGCACGTTCTCCAGATCTCTCACCAACTGAAAACGTCTGGTCAGTGGTGGCCGAGCAACTAGCTCGTCACAATACGCCAGTCACTAGTCTTGATGAACTGTGGTATCGTGTTGAAGCTGCATGTGCAGTTGTACCTGTACACGCTATCCAAGCTCTGTTGGACTCAATTCCCAGGCGTATCAAGGCTGTTATTACGGTCGGAGGTGGTTGTTCTATGCACCCAAACTGTTTGAATATTTAATCACATGTCAGTTCTAGTATAATATATTTGTCAAATGAATACCCGTTTATCATCTACTTTTCTTCTTGGTGTAGCAATTTTAATGGCCAGTAGTGTAGAAACGTCATGTGCATGTTACTGGATAGACGAGGGTTCAAAGTTCTGTTTGTTTGTGGCTAAATGGCGACTACACCACAAGAGAAATCATTTTGTGTGTTGGAAAATATGGTTCGTAGCTTTGGCCTCCCGGGTGACCAGGGCTGGCACTTTCGGACATTTTCTGTGTGGACACATAAAAGATTCTTCGTCTACCTATGGCAGCTATCATTCAAGAGCTGAGAAATCGAATTGTTGAAGCTGTCGATTCAATAAACAGGGTCCTGTTGATTCGCGTATTTACCTTAGCTGCGATGAGCTGTCGTCTGCATGGCTGCTCTCGTCCTTTGAAGTTCCTATAAAAACCAATCAAATCATTGCTGATTTTCCCAGCAGAAACTCTCCCTATGTTTCTCATTATGCTAGAAAACATGTACTCATCCCTAGTCTTGGAATATGGCGATATGCACACGCATGGATGGAGCAGCGTGCATATTAAAATGCCCTCTCAGTCCTCGCAAGAACAATTAATTAACGACGATACAGCTAATATCTAGCTGAATGTCAGCCGCAGTGAACGCAGCGTTCACATAGCGTTGTTGTTGTTGTGCCCGCATCTCGTGGTCGTGCGGTAGCGTTCTCGCTTCCCACGCCCGGGTTCCCGGGTTCGATTCCCGGCGGGGTCAGGGATTTTCTCTGCCTCGTGATGGCTGGGTGTTGTGTGCTGTCCTTATGTTAGTTAGGTTTAAGTAGTTCTAAGTTCTAGGGGACTTATGACCACAGCAGTTGAGTCCCATAGTGGTCAGAGTCATTTGCACCATTTTTGTTGTTGTTGTGGTATTCAGTCCTGAGACTGGTTTGATGCAGATCTCAATGCTACTCTATCCTGTGCAAGCTTCTTCATCTCCCAGTACCCACTGCAGTCTACATCCTTCTGAATCTGCTTAGTGTATTCATCTCTTGGTCTCCCTCTACGATTTTTACCCTCCACGCTGCCCTCCAATACTAAATTGGTGATCCCTTGATGCCTCATAACATGTCCTACTAACCGAGGCCTTCTTCTAGTCAAGTTGTGCCACAAACTCCTCTTCTCCCCAATTCTATTCAATGTGTCCTCATTAGTTATGTGATCTACCCATCTAATCTTCAGCATTCTTCTGTAGCACCACATTTCGAAAGCTTCTATTCTCTTCTTGTCCAAACTATTTATCGTCCACGTTTCACTTCCGTACATGGCTACACTCCATACAAATACTTTCAGAAACGACTTCCTGACACTTAAATCAATACTCGATGTTAACAAACTTCTCTTCTTCAGAAACGCTTTCCTTGCCATTGCCAGTCTACATTTTATATCCTCTCTACTTCGACCACCATCAGTTATTTTGCTCCCCAAATAACAAAACTCCTTTACTACTTTAAGTGTCTCATTTCCTAATCTAATTCCCTCAGCATCACCCGACTTAATTCGACTACATTCCATTATCCTCGTTTTGCTTTTGTTGATGTTCATCTTATACCCTTCTTTCAAGACACTGTCCATTCCGTTCAACTGCTCTTGCAAGTCCTTTGCTGTCTCTGACAGAATTACAATGTCATCGGCGAACCTCAAACTCGTAGGGTCTGTATTGCCTCACGTGTTCCAACACTTCTACGGAATCCAAACCGATCTTCCCCAAGGTCGGCTTCTACCAGTTTTTCCATTCGTCTGTAAAGAATTCGCGTTAGTATTTTGCAGCCGTGACTTATTAAACTGATAGTTCGGTAATTTTCACATCTGTCAACACCTGCTTTCTTTGGGATTGGAATTATTATATTCTTCTTGAAGTCTGAAGATATTTCGCCTGTCTCATACATCTTGCTCACCAAATAGTAGAGTTTTGTCAGGACTGGCTCTCCCAAGGCTGTCAGTAGTTCTAATGGAATGTTGTCTACTCCCGGGGCCTTGTTTCGACTTAGGTCTTTCAGTGCTCTGTCAAAGTCTTCACGCAGTATCATATCTCCCATTTCATCTTCATCTACATCCTCTTCCATTTCCATAATATTGTCCTCAAGTACATCGCCCTTGTATAGACCCTCTATATACTCCTTCCACCTTTCTGCTTTCCCTTCTTTGCTTAGAACTGCGTTTCCATCTGAGCTCTTGATATTCATACAAGTGCTTCTCCTTCCTCCAAAGGTCTTTTTAATTTTCCTGGGGGCAGTATCTATCTTTCCCCTCGTGAGATAAGCACCTACATCCTTACGTTGTCCTCTAGCCACCCCTGCTTAACCATTTTGCACTTCCTGTCGATCTCGTTTTTGAGACGTTTGTATTCCTTTTTGCCTTCTGCATTTTCTGCATTTTTGTATTTTCTCCTTCCATCAATTAAAATCAGTATCTCCTCTGTTACCCAAGGATTTCTACTAGCCCTTGTCTTTTTACCTACTTGATGCTCTCCTGCCTTCACTATTTCATCCCTCAAAGCTACCCATTGTTCTTCTAGTGTATTTCTTTCCCCCATTCCTGTCAATTGTTCCCTTATGCTCTCCCTGAAACTCTGTACAACCTCTGGTTCTTTCAGTTTATCCAGGTCCCATCCCCTTAAATTCCCACCTTTTGCAGTTTGTTCAGTTTTAATCTACTGTTCATAGCCAATAGATTGTGGTCAGAGTCCACATCTGCCCCTTGAAATATATTACAATTTAAAATCTGGTTCATAAATCTCTGTCTTACCATTATATGATCTATCTGAAACCTTTTAGTACCTCCAGGGTTCTTCCACGTATACAACCTTCTTTCATGATTCTTGAACCAAGTGTTAGCTATGATTAAGTTATGCTCTGTGCAAAATTCTACCAGGCGGCTTCCTCTTTCATTACTTAGCCCTAATCCATATTCTTCTACTACGTTTCCTTCTTTTCCTTTTCCTACCGTGGAATTCGAGTCACCCATGAGTATTAAATTTTCGTCTCCCTTCACTACCTGAATAGTTTCTTTTATCTCATCATACATTTCATCAATTTCTTCGTCATCTGCAGAGCTAGTTGGCATATAAACTTGTACTACTGTAGTAGGTGTTGGCTTCGTATCTATCTTGGCCACAATAATGCGTTCACTATGCTGTTTGCAGTAGCTTACTCGCACTCCTATTTTTTTTTATTTATTATTAAACCTACTCCTGCCTTACTCCTATTTGTTTTTGTATTTATAACCCTGTATTCAGCTGACCAAAAGTCTTGTTCCTCCTGCCACCGAACTTCACTAATTCCGACAATATCTAACTTTAACCTATGAATTTCCGGTTGTAAATTTTCTAACCTACTTGCCCAATTAAGGGATCTGACATTCCATGCTGCGATCCGTAGAACGCCAGTTTTCTTTCTCCTGGTAACGATATCCTCCTGAGTAGTTCCCGCCCGGAGATCCGAATGGGGGACTATTTTACCTCCGAAATATTTTATCCAAGAGGATGCCATCATCATTTAACCATACAGTAAAGCTGCATGCCCTCGGGAAAAATTACGGCTGTAGTTTCCCCTTGCTTTCAGTCGTTCGCAGTACCACAACAGCAAGGCTGTTTTGGTTAGTGTTACAAGGCCAGATCAGTCAATCATCCAGACTGTTGCCCCTGCAACTACTGAAAAGGCTGCTGCCCCTCTTCAGGAACCACATGTTTGTTTGGCCTCTCAACAGATACCCCTCCGTTGTGGTTGCCCCTACGGTACGGCTATCTGAGTCGCTGAGGCAGGCAAGCCTCCCCACCAACGGCAAGGTCCATGGTTCATGGGCGGGGGGGGGGGGGGGGTACAGAGCGTTACACGCGCCATTCTGCACTTGACGCCAGTTCAGAGAAGAGTCCCCGAAAATTTCCCTCTTCTCTTTCTCATAGCTGAACTGTTTCCCCACGTGGGTTCTTTCGTTATCCACGTCACGGCTTTTTTCGATCAATAGGAGCGTTCCTCTTATTTTGTGGAAACTCTCTCTGTAAAACGCAATGGCCCTACCATTGAACTGCGTCGAAATTTCGGCACTTGACTCCTTCCTAGTTCGTTTCCGCCAATCGAACGTTTTGTGCCTGCTCCAGACGCCTAAAAGTTACATGTGTACATCGCATGTGTACCATTCGCTGTTCAGATGATCAACTGATTCACTGGTTTTGTTCGTATCCATTTGGAATTCTAAAACGCAGTTTTCTAAAGCTTCTATCTGTCCTACTTCTGGTGACCCGTTACTTGCTCTCCAGTATGTGTCACCTGTCCAGTCGCTGACTCCCGCCGCGGGACGCCCCCTAAGAGCAGCTAAGTCCCATAAGATTTCATACACATTTGAACATTTTGACCTTCATTTATTCTGCCACCTTACACCCTCTTTGCAGTAAAAGTTGTAACTAAGATTAACCAGTGCACTTTCCCATATTTCGGAAATTCATCCAACATATGGCTCAAAACGTTCAAATCTTGCCACCTTAAAACATAATTTTATGTAAGTGGCACCACAGCCCAAATCTTATTCAACAGCAATGAGAAAACAGACTTATTGGGAAGCTAGCAACCCGTCCCTGCATCGCATGGGTAGAAATGACCATCTACAGCGGACGGCTTGCATGGCTTAGCGTATTTTGTTTGCGGGCCACTGCGTGCAGTTACGAATAAATTTCAGAGAGCAAGTAAAAGTAATTAAGTATATTTACTTTCATACAACTTACGCAATGTAAGCAGCACTGGACAGGGAAGCTTGGTGTAGGCTGAATGGTTTGTGTTCCGTATTGAGTTGGCGTTTGAAGTGACATCTCCTGGCAGTGATGGGAGCACGTCGTTTTTATAGCTAATGTAAATACGAGGGCAGTTCAATAAGTAATGCAACACATTTTTTTTCTCGGCCAATTTTGGTTGAAAAAACCGGAAATTTCTTGTGGAATATTTTCAAACATTCCCGCTTCGTCTCGTATAGTTTCATTGACTTCCGACAGGTGGCAGCGCTGTACGGAGCTGTTAAAATGGCGTCTGTAACGGATGTGCGTTGCAAACAACGGGCAGTGATCGAGTTTCTTTTGGCGGAAAACCACGGCATCTCAGATATTCATAGGCGCTTGCAGAATGTCTACGGTGATCTGGCAGTGGACAAAAGCACGGTGAGTCGTTGGGCAAAGCGTGTGTCATCATCGCCGCAAGGTCAAGCAAGGCTGTCTGATCTCCCGCGTGCGGGCCGGCCGTGCACAGCTGTGACTCCTGCAGTGGCGGAGCGTGCGAACACACTCGTTCGAGATGATCGACGGATCACCATCAAACAACTCAGGGCTCAACTTGACATCTCTGTTGGTAGTGCTGTCACAATTGTTCACCAGTTGGGATATTCAAAGGTTTGTTCCCGCTGGGTCCCTTGTTGTCTAACCGAACACCATAAAGAGCAAAGGAGAACCATCTGTGCGGAATTGCTTGCTCGTCATGTGGCTGAGGGTGACAATTTCTTGTCAAAGATTGTTACAGGCGATGAAACATGGGTTCATCACTTCGAACCTGAAACAAAACGGCAATCAATGGAGTGGCGCCACACCCACTCCCCTACCAAGAAAAAGTTTAAAGCCATACCCTCAGCCGGTAAAGTCATGGTTACAGTCTTCTGGGACGGTGAAGGGGTTATTCTGTTCGATGTCCTTCCCCATGGTCAAACGATCAACTCTGAAGTGTATTGTGCTACTCTTCAGAAATTGAAGAAACGACTTCAGCGTGTTCGTAGGCACAAAAATCTGAACGAACTTCTTCTTCATGACAACGCAAGACCTCACACAAGTCTTCGCACCCGAGAGGAGCTCACAAAACTTCAGTGGACTGTTCTTCCTCATGCACCCTACAGACCCGATCTCGCACCGTCGGATTTCCATATGTTTGGCCCAATGAAGGACGCAATCCGTGGGACGCACTACGCGGATGATCAAGAAGTTACTGATGCAGTACGACGTTGGCTCCGACATCGACCAGTGGAATGGTACCGTGCAGGCATACAGGCCCTTATTTCAAGGTGGCGTAAGGCCGTAGCATTGAATGGAGATTACGTTGAAAAATAGTGTTGTGTAGCTAAAAGATTGGGGAATAACCTGGTGTATTTCAATGCTGAATAAAACAACGCCTGTTTCAGAAAAAAAAAATGTGTTGCATTACTTATTGAACTGCGCTCGTACAATATGTGAATCATGGACGCATGTGTGTGTGAGTGATTCAGTGTGTATCGGAGGTTAGCTGAGGTGGCACAAATAAAAGAAAAAAATAACAAAAACGCGAATGACGTACATGTAGCTGGTGTTACAGCACTCCTCCCGTGAAGCTTAGCACGCACTGTGATGCATTGTCAACTCTAATTGTCTCAATTTTTCTGTCGTAGACTCTTTATGGCGGACTTCGCGATGCCACGCAAAGAATCGTGTCAACATCTAGGTTTGATTCGAGGAAGGCAGAAAGCTGAAATGTCATCAGCTGCCCCGCTGAAAGAACGTAAAGCATATAAACGAAGAAAGTTGCTGAAGTTGTAGAAGTAGTTTTTTGAAAAAGTCTTACTTGTAGCATAAAAAATACAAAACCACATATTCTGATTCGCATGTTTTTCGCTATGCGATAACGACACTCTCAAACGATTGAATGGAAACCATTGCTTGAAAATATTTAAGTATCACATGGTAGCTTGATGATGAGGTGGTTATCTCTTCGTTATTGGTCGTATTTACTACAAGACTTCAAAGCTGAGTAACTGACTGCCTGTTGCTCGAAATATTTGAGGTGAATGAAGAGTTCGAATTGCGATAGGTGGTCTGAGAGGAGCAGAAATTGGGCGCCTGAAACTGTCGTCATATTACAAAATGCGTATCGTTGAGAAGTGAATGCTGGGTTAAGAGGCGCAGTGAAAAAAGTGACCCAGTCAGCATTCCATTCCACAACCTTTTTGGTTGTCAGGAAAACAAGCACACCACAAGCGAATTATGTCTCGCTTGTTACGTTGAAACGTCCCCTTTTGAAAAATTATACATGACTGTGCTTAAACTGACACACAATATTTTTAGCGCAACGCAATCTGACTTTCAAAAATCCCTACAATAGAATGGCCCTGACTAACATTAACCTATACGTTTCACAAATCACTTACCTGACAAAAATCTTCGTTACTCGAATTACTGCAATACAGCGAGCGCCACTACTGCCAGCTAAATAAAAGATTCAAACTACTGATGGCACTAACTACTGATAGGCACAGATAGCAAAAGAAACATTTTGATAGAGAACAAACAATGTATTTACCTTAATAGTGTTCAAAAGTCATAATACACTCCTGGAAATGGAAAAAAGAACACATTGACACCGGTGTGTCAGATCCACCACACTTGCTCCGGACACTGCGAGAGGGCTGTACAAGCAATGATCACACGCACGGCACAGTGGACACACCAGGAACCGCGGTGTTGGCCGTCGAATGGCGCTAGCTGCGCAGCATTTGTGCACCGCCGCCGTCAGTGTCAGCCAGTTTGCCGTGGCATACGGAGCTCCATCGCAGTCTTTAACACTGGTAGCATGCCGCGACAGCGTGGACGTGAACCGTATGTGCAGTTGACGGACTTTGAGCGAGGGCGTATAGTGGGCATGCGGGAGGCCGGGTGGACGTACCGCCGAATTGCTCAACACGTGGGGCGTGAGGTCTCCACAGTACATCGATGTTGTCGCCAGTGGTCGGCGGAAGGTGCACGTGCCCGTCGACCTGGGACCGGACCGCAGCGACGCACGGATGCACGCCAAGACCGTAGGATCCTACGCAGTGCCGTAGGGGACCGCACCGCCACTTCCCAGCAAATTAGGGACACTGTTGCTCCTGGGGTATCGGCGAGGACCATTCGCAACCGTCTCCATGAAGCTGGGCTACGGTCCCGCACACCGTTAGGCCGTCTTCCGCTCACGCCCCAACATCGTGCAGCCCGCCTCCAGTGGTGTCGCGACAGGCGTGAATGGAGGGACGAATGGAGACGTGTCGTCTTCAGCGATGAGAGTCGCTTCTGCCTTGGTGCCAATGATGGTCGTATGCGTGTTTGGCGCCGTGCAGGTGAGCGCCACAATCAGGACTGCATACGACCGAGGCACACAGGGCCAACACCCGGCATCATGGTGTGGGGAGCGATCTCCTACACTGGCCGTACACCACTGGTGATCGTCGAGGGGACACTGAATAGTGCACGGTACATCCAAACCGTCATCGAACCCATCGTTCTACCATTCCTAGACCGGCAAGGGAACTTGCTGTTCCAACAGGACAATGCACGTCCGCATGTATCCCGTGCCACCCAACGTGCTCTAGAAGGTGTAAGTCAACTACCCTGGCCAGCAAGGTCTCCGGATCTGTCCCCCATTGAGCATGTTTGGGACTGGATGAAGCATCGTCTCACGCGGTCTGCACGTCCAGCACGAACGCTGGTCCAACTGAGGCGCCAGGTGGAAATGGCATGGCAAGCCGTTCCACAGGACTACATCCAGCATCTCTACGATCGTCTCCATGGGAGAATAGCAGCCTGCATTGCTGCGAAAGGTGGATATACACTGTACTAGTGCCGACATTGTGCATGCTCTGTTGCCTGTGTCTATGTGCCTGTGGTTCTGTCAGTGTGATCATGTGATGTATCTGACCCCAGGAATGTGTCAATAAAGTTTCCCCTTCCTGGGACAATGAATTCACGGTGTTCTTATTTCAATTTCCAGGAGTGTATATATAGCAGTTCATGACATCCATTCTTACAAATTTACTCTCTGTCCAGATCATCCGCTCTCAAAAATCTGCCATCTCACTTCCCCACATCCACCACTGCTGGCGGCTCACCTCCAACTGCACAACGCTACGCGCTGTTAACATCCAGCTGCCCAACACTAAAATGGCAGACAACAATGCAAACTAGCCACAGACTGCACACAGCACAGCCAGTGATTTTCATACGGAGCGCTACGTGGCGTTACCAATAAGAAAACCTAAACAGCCTACTTAAAACGTTCTCAAGAAACTACTGCTCTCTCGAGTTACGGCGACTCCTCGGTAGGTGGCATGGCATAGTTTCCACAACTTAATTTTAATTAATCATACTTTAGACGATTTGTACAAATTATTTATAAATTATATATAAAAACTTCCTCATGAATCACTGCATCTACTAAAATCGGATCAAAATTCCTACAGCAGTTGCTGAGATTAGCCTACACGACAGATGGACGTTAGCAAGCGACTTACACTACTGGCCATTAAAACTGCTACACCAAGAAGAAATGCACATGATAAACGGGTATTCATTGGACAAATATATTATACTAGAACTGACATGTAATTACATTTGCACGCAATTTCGGTACATAGATGCTGAGAAATCAGTACCCAGAACTGCCACCTCTGGCCGTAATAACAGCCTTGATACGCCTGGGCATTGAGTCAAACAGAGCTTGGATTGCGTGTATAGGTACAGTTGCCTGTGCAGTTTCAACACTATACCACAGTTCATCAATAGTAGAGAATGGCGTATTGTGACGAGCCAGTTGCTCGCCCACCATTGACCAGACGTTTTCAATTGGTGAGAGATATGTAGAATGTGCTGGCCAGGGCAGCAGTCGAACATTTTCTGTATCCAGAAAGGCCCCTACAGGACCTGCAACATGCGGTCGTGCATTATCCTGCTGAAATGTTGGGTTTCGCAGGGATCGAATGAAGGGTAGAGACACGAGTCGTAACACATCTGAAATATAACGTCCACTATTCAAAGTGAAGACAATGCGAACAAGAGGTGACCGAGACGTGTAACCAATGGCACCCCATAACATCACGCTGTGTGATACGTCAGTATGGCGATGACGAATACATGCTTCCAATGTGCGTTCATCGCGATGTCGCCAAACACGGGTGCGACCAACATGATGCTGAAAACACAACCTGGATTCATCCGAAAAAATGTTTTCTCCATTCGTACACCCAGGTTCGTCGTTGAGTACACCATCGCAGGCGCTGCTGTCTGTGATGCACCGTCAAGGGTAACCGCAGCCATGGTCTCCCAGCTGATAGTCCATGCTGCTACAAACGACGTAAAACTGTTCGTGCAGACGGTTGTTGTCTTGCAAACGTTGAAAGGTGGCTACACTGAGCCACAGCGCCAGAGATCGCTAGAGAGCATTGTTCCGCCGCCTCCACGGGCTGTCATTATTGAGATGTGCTAGAGGTCAGTGCTTGGGGAGAGCTCGTAGTAGTCAGTTGGTGTTCAGATGTGCTAGTAGGGAGTGCTTGCTGAGATGTGATACTGAAAGGTTCTTGTTCAGATGTGGTAATAGCGAGGCGGTGTGGAGATATATTGTAATTATGAGAGTGATTTTGGTCAATATATGAAGGTAACGAAACTTGATTTATTTTTCATTATTTCCATGTTTTAAATAATGTGTCATTACAGGTTCAGTCAACAAAGCATCTGGCTTGGGTTCTTGGATTAGAGTGTAATTGTGGTTCTCTTGAGTAATTATGGTATTTGTATTTTCTTTAATTAATTCAGTATAATGTTATTTAAAAATTGTTGTGTTGTTGAAGAAGAACCGTGCCAGATGCGTACGTTGAGTCACACTCCCACACACAGAACAGTTACTCTTGTGCTTGTTGTTGCGTTGGTTTTATAGTTGCTGGGGGCTTAATTAATTAACTGTGTTAATGAAAATTTCCATTTCATTCTTTGTTATTGTTCTAAGCAGTCAGATTGCGTAACAATAACAGTCAGGGCCAACCGTTACGAGACTTCGTAATCGGACAGACAGCTACTAAAGCAAAAAAAAAAAAATTAAAATTATTTGCATTAATATTTTTATTAAGCCCCCATGCACGTGGCGTCCACTGCTTCGGATCGTCCCTTGGAATTCTTCTGATTGTAGAAATAGTAGACAGTAGGATTGTTGTAGTAATTTGTAGTTAGTAATTGTAGTCTATATTGCATGTGTAGATTTGGTAATTAGCATTCTTCTAATGGTATTTTTCAAAATTTAATTTTTATTGCCTTGTATACGCGTTTGACAATTTAATGCAATTATTTCAATTGTTCGTTAATCGTGTTTGAGGGAAGCATTTCGTGTGAAGGGTATTGTTGGAGATAAAGAGTCATTGTGTGTAATTTTCATATAGTGACGAGTTTTGTATATTTTGTAAATGATTACGCGATCAATGAAAAAGGCAAAAATGATGAATAGTGAGAATGACGAAATTGTTGACATGGCGAACTCGCCAACACAGGAGAACAGTATGTTGAATAATGAAGTGGAAATCAATTTAATAAGTCGGGAAAGTAGTCCGGAACCATTTCAAAATTTTTCTCAATCAGAAAATTCACAGAATACGAGATTAACGATAGAAAATTCTGGAATAGCATCAAACACAGATAGCTTTACAGCTATGACGAATGAAACTGGTTTTGCGGGAAATGTTAGGGGCGAAAGGAATTGCGAACAAGCTAATATGGAGCAGTTGATGGGTGCAATATTAAATTTGGGATCACAAATTGGAACAATTAAAACACAGATGGGAACAATGGAAACACGGTTAGACTCACTGGGATCACAGTTACGATCTGAATTAAAAACAGATAGGGGAACAATGGAAACACGGTTAGACTCACTGGGATCACAGTTGGGATCACAAATAGGCACAATTAAAACAGAGATGGAAACAATGGAAACACGGTTAGATTCACGAATAGGGACATGTTTCAAAAATATGAAAGATGAATTAAAGAAAGAAATCAGAGAAGAAGTACAACCGATTTTGAATGCTCACAATAATAGATTAATTGCAGTAGAGATTAGACAAAGGGAACAGGATAGAGAACAGGAGGAGAGAGATCGCGTGATAGTACAGAAATTTTCAGAGTTAAATTTACAACGTGCACACGATAAGGAAGAAATATTTGAGAGAATCGAGGAATCCGTACCAAATGACAGAATAAATAAACTAACACAACAATATGAACAGTTAACTACCAAATGTGACAATACCGAAAACCGAGTCGCGACACTTACGGAAGACGTAAATAATCAGAAAGAACAATTAGGTGACTCATCGGAAAGAGTTGAGGAGATTTCAGATAAACTGACAAGTCTTAGTCTAAATGGGGACAGAGATTCAGATGATACAGTACCATTGCCATTTGCGGAAACTGAAGAGTACCAGAACATAAATAAGCATGTTGAAAATCAGGGAAAATTTAATGAACGCGTTAAAAGGGAAGTTGAGGCATTACGAAAGCAAATCAAACAAATTGAAGGCGAAATCGTAGGAAAAGACAGCAGAAGAAATTTAGAATCACAGATAGCAGAGGGGTTTGAAGAAAGTAATTTATTTCATTTACGGGACACAACAAGAGAGCGCCAGGCGCGCGAACTTGACAATAATCGACATTCAAACTGGGACAGACGCGGTAGGTCTTTGTCGCCACGAGGCGAAAACTTTGACTATAAACACTTTTTGACTGTTCGGAAATTTAAGATCTTCCGCAATTCTAAAAATGACATACATCCATGTGCATGGTTAGATCAATTTATGTATGCACTCCCACCAAATTGGCCACTAAGTCACAAACTGGAATTTATGTGTGGATATTTAGAAAACGAACCGGCGACGCGGATGCGTGCACTCATTAGAGATTGTAATAATCTGAATGATTTTTATCATGCATTTCTATCGGCATATTGGTCCGAAAACACGCAAGACAGAGTCAAACACAGTCTTATTATGCAGCGTAATTTCAAACAGTCTGAATTCCGCACGCCAGCAGAATATTTTGAAGACATGATTCGAAAGAATCAGTTCCTTTCCAACCCTTACAGTCCGACTGAATTAATTCGCATTTGTTTAACTAAGCTGCCACAATCCATAAGACAAATTGCTTTAGCCGGAAGATGTAAAGACGACATTGAGACTTTTAAGACTTTGCTACAAGAACTTGAGTATGACAACGACGACGGGACTTCTTGTAATTTTTTCAGTAGCAGTAATTACAATACATTTTCAGAGAAAAGGGATAGTGATCGGAACGGACGTTATTTGGGTAACTTTGAGAATGACAGACGTAACAGACAGGACAATAGATACCAGCCTTATGACAATAACAGACGTTCTAACAGAAATTACACAGACAATTATAATAACGGTAATTCCTACCGGAATGATCAACCATACGGAAACAGTAATCGGTATCATCAAGATAGAAATTATTCATACAGTAACAGAAATTCTTACTACAGAAATAACCAGGGTAGTAGATACAACAATAATTTCAGAAGTGACAGTCGAAATTACACAAGAAGTAGTTATGCAGACAGACAGGAAAACAGAAATTTTAATAACAGACACAACCAAGAATTTGCATCTAACAGACAGGAAGGACCTAATTGGCATCCTCCACGTGACAGAACTTCAGAGAGACAAGTGCAATTAGTAGAAATTGATCCGCGAAATGACGCGAATAATCAAAGACGTGACGCAAACAATCGACAATGACTAGCAGCTTCGGCTTCTGGCAGCAATATAGACGGTTCAGAAAGTAATGACACTTCGACTTTACACTACGTACGACTGGAAGACATGAGAGACATTTTGTTAGACGAAAAGGAAACTAATGTAGACGCATTTTTACATCCTGTTATTGAAGTATGTGTGGGTAAGAATAAGTTCACTGCAGTTTTAGATTCTGGGAGCCCATTGAACGTCATTAGTGAATCAGTTTTTCGTATATGTGAAAGAACTATTGCCTGTCCCGTGTTACCTATTTCTAAAACTACAATTCGAGGAGCGATTTCTGGAAAAGGTGTGGAAGTTAAACAACAGACCAACCTAAATTTCATTTGTCAAGGATACGAATTTTCTGCTAATTTTATTATTGTTCCATTACTCAGTACACAGATTATTTTAGGTATGGAGTTTCTTAATGCACATAAGGCAATTTTGAACTTTAAAGAAGGAAGTGTGAATTTGACTGTTGCCGGAATGCTGAAATGTTTGAAATTTTTCGAGTGTTTAGCAAGATCTGAATCAGATACAAAATGTTTAAGGTTTCTTACTTCTGATGCTTTTGTTGAGCATTATGACGACAGTGTGTTTATTCATGACAATGACAATAGATACAGGGACGCGATGGATGATGTAATTAATAGCGAAGAATTAATTAATGAAAAGGTTAAGAAAGCTGAAGTGCCAGATGACGTTGCAAGAGAAGAGCTGCACCATATTTTGACTTCACATGCTACAGTGTTTAGTCATCACACAGGAACTATACAAGGCTTACAATATTTATTTAAAGTAAAAGAACACACACCATTTCGCGGAAAAACGTACGCTATTCCTTTGGCTTACAGAGACAAGGTTAAGAATGAACTTCAATACATGTTAGATCAGGGCATTGTTGAGCCAGCAGTCAGTCCTTATACCAGCCCATTACACGTTGTTCTTAAAAAGGATGGGTCAATTCGTTTGGTTCTGGATTCCAGACAGATAAATAATATTATTATTCCTGAAACTGACCGTCCACAAAATTTAGATGAACTTCTTCAACATTTCCATGGAATTAAAGTTTTATCCACGATTGATATGCGCGCAAGTTTTTGGCAAATAGAACTCCACCCTGATTGTAGAAAATATACTGCTTTTTTAGCCTTTGGTAACTGTTACCAGTTTCGGAAATTACCGTTTGGACTTACTGTATCTTCAGCAGCATTCATTCGTAGCTTAAATGAAATTTTACCTGTTTATCTTCGTGACAATATTACTTCTTATGTTGACGACATTCTTATTGCTAAACGTTCTTGGAGTGAGCATAACAAAATTTTGGATTCATTATTACGTATTTTTGCACGAGTTGGCATGACAGTGAACTTGGAAAAATCTGAATTTGGTCGTTCTCAGGTGAAATTTCTCGGTCACATTATTTCTACAGAAGGTAATCTCCCTGATCCAGAGAAACTAGACGCTATTCATAATTATGCTGTTCCTACCACAAAACGTGATGTTCGTAGTTTCCTTGGTGTCTGTAATTTTCTTAGACGCTTTGTTAGATTGGACAATTTGGCCACACCTCGTTTATGTGAATTATCTGGAAAAAATTCTAATTGGTGTTGGGATGAGGAAGCTCAATCAGAATTTGAACAACTTCGTGATGCTTTAGTTGCTGCTCCACTTCTTTCACATCCGGATTTATCTAAAGATTTTTGTTTGGCGACGGACTCATCATACAAAGGCCTAGGTGCACATTTATTTCAAGAAATAGAAGAAAACGGCGTTGTAGTACAGAAGACTATTGCATTTGGAAGCCGTGTTCTCTCTAAATCAGAGAAGAATTATTCGATTACGGAACTTGAAGCTTTGGCTGTTGTTTGGGCTTTCACAAAATTTCGCACATTTTTGTTTGGCAGACATACTAAGGTTTACACCGATCATCGAGCTCTGGAATTTCTTATGTCGACAAAATTAACTCATGGCAGATTGTCACGATGGGCGTTGTACCTACAGGAATTTGATTTTAGTATTGTTTACATACAGGGATCTTCAAATATTGTTGCTGATGCTTTATCACGTGCACCTATGGGTTTGAAACAAAGTGCCGAAGAGGACGGCAAAGAAAACCATTATTGTTTGATGTACATTCAAGGTGTTGCGTTTGAGAACTTTATTTCGTCTTCGCTCCAGGACATCGCTAAGGAGCAAAATAAGGATCGAATCTGGAAGGACATTAAGGAGAAGTGGAGGAGAAAGGAAAGCGTAGCGATCAGACAGTATTATTTAGTTCGCAATGATATTCTTTTCAAACGAAAATCGGTCGACAACTCTGTTTGGTTAGTTTGTATTCCTGATGAGTGGGTCAATAAATTGATTTGGTACACACATTTCAGTTATGCGCACTTTGGTCCCAGAAAATGCTTTCATAAATTACGAGAAAATTGCTACTTCAATAATATGGAAAAACGTATTCGTTCTGTTCTTGCCAAATGCAAATTATGTCAACAGGCTAAGCCGCCAACTGTTTCTCACAGAGCACCGTTGTTTCCTATCATTCCAGCGAAATTAAAGGAGATGGCTGCAGTTGATTTGTTCGGTCCAGTGGTTCGTTCTACTAATGGTTTTGCGTACATTTTCGTAGCAGTGGAATTGACATCAAAATACGTGTGTTTTACACCGTTACGCAAAGCAACAGCTCGTTCAGTATCTAATGCTTTCATCAAACATTTTCTTAAAGAAGTGGGTCATGTTGATAAGGTTATATCAGATAATGGATCACAGTTTCGCTCTAAAATTTGGCTTCGTACTCTACGGCGTCGTAAGATTAAACCAATTTTTATTTCACTTTTTCACCCTCAATCTAACGCTTCAGAAAGATGGATGAAGGAAATCAATAAATTGTGCCGTCTTTATTGTCATCAGAATCACAGAACGTGGGATCAGTATCTTCATATTTTTCAAAACATTCTGAATGAACTTCCTAATGACTCAACTTCTTTACCGCCTCTATTGATATTAAAAAACAAAACACCGACTAATCGCATTTCTGAAATTGTTCCTTTTCCGCCTTCACGGAAACTGCGGCATTCTGAAGTTGTCAACCTGGCTCTACAAAATATTGCATCGGCGGCTGCTAGAAGAGAGAAATCAGCGAAACGTCCTGGTCGTTTAAAAATCTTGTCAGTTGGCCAAAAGGTGTTAATTAAGTCTCATCGTTTGTCTCACAAAGGAAAAGGCTTGTGTCGCAAATTTTTTCTGCTTTATAACGGTCCGTATAGAGTTCGCAAAATTATTCATGATAACACTGTTGAAGTAGAAACTCTTAAATCTCGGCGCTCTAAGGGAATACATCATATATCGAACGTAAAAATTTTTGTAGAATGACATACTTTAGAGAAACTAACAGCTACGTAAACATGCGGAGAATGCAAGAGTACCGCGCTGTGTTTTGGCGGCGGCACATACTCAAAGCAACAGTCAGTCTGCGCGCCGCACAAGGCAGTCGTTGACCGCAAACAATCACTTCCTACGTCACGCGCCTACAGCTGATCGAGCGCTCAGTGCGAATGCACTGACAGACGTAAATAAATACACAGTTTAATTTCTCCGAATAAATTCTGTATAAAGCTATAAGGACTTCATAAATTATGTTATTAACGTTCAGTATTTTTCAGGATACGGTTGTATAAAGTATTTAAGACCTTCAGGTAAATTCTGTGCGTGTCCGACGTAAGACGACTTGCTTTGGAGAAAATTTTCAGGAAGAAGGTCATTTCGAAGAAGAAAGTAATAAACAAAAAAAGGTAACGGTTAATTGAGTTTATTTTTCAGGTAACATAATTCCACTTAGGTACGTACTTTAGACGTAATTTGCTGCTCGCGATTACGTGACTCATACTTTGTGCTAATTTCATGTTCTATGAATTTACTAGTGAAGCGACGTGCTTACGCACATTAACTGATTTTGACAATGATTAACTAATGAACAGGGTTGTTATTTGTATATATTATGCATCGCTTGGCTGCTATGCTTTTTCACTGATGTCATATTTTTTTATTATGTGCCTGCTGTGCTTATTTATTTAAATTATAATTGTCACCTGATTAATTGTGCTGATGTGGTTAGATATGTAAGTTATACTTCGTGATTTATCTGCTTGCGCCTTCATGTTTACTTATTAAGATTACATATGAACATTTATTTGCTTATGTCGATGTGATGCTAATGATCTGTTTATTGTGTAAGGCATGTTTGCTGCTGTGCGTATGGATTGCATATTTACAAGTTTCTGTTTTGTTGTCATAACTACTCTTCAATTTAGTATATAGAAATGCTGATATACTGTGTACGAACATAGAGTTTAGGTCACACTATGGTATTAATTGTAGATTGTTCGCTTGGCAGAGCCTCGTTGTAGGGATTGTGCTGCATCCACTTGTTGACATTCTGTTCTCTACTGGTATATTTACTCGCTATTGCTTGTTTTGCTTACGCTCAGTGCCTTATATTTTTAAGATAAGAAAATGAACTGCTATAATTCGACGAACGACATTAGTAAAAGAAAGTCATAGAAGTCACATGAGCTGAGGTTTTATGGAAGCTGTATAAATTTATGCTAATAGGAAGGAAGCTAACGACATGACAGACCAAAACTAGGTTTAGACCATTGACAGTATTACACTGCATTTTTCGTGAGCAATTGAAATAGGAAGTGACACTTGACACAAGGAATACTCCACATGATTGCTTCTGCCATGATTCTTGAAGTGGTGTACACACTGTGAAATATTATGATTATTCACACTCCGTAATCGTACTTAATTACTGAGAGTTATTCCAACTAAGTCTGTTAGAGGTCATGTATGCATTTCTTTTATTTAATGATGGACAAGGAACCAAAATGTATCTTATAATTTATAATGAGTAGAAAATTTGGGTCAGATGGAATACACAGAGGTTGTGTGTGGACAATGTGTCTTCGGATTGTATGGGATGCTGAACTGAAGTTGCACTAGGATTTTATCTGTACTTGTTCGAGGAGACTGACTAGAGGAAAGAGTTGTTATGGAAGTGAAATGATATTGGTGCTGAGGTTTATATGTATCGACGTATTATTGAAGTATTAAGATTAAGTGATGATTATTGGAGTTTGGTGGATAAGAGGTAAAGTAAGTGAGGAGCATATTTTTTTTTTTTGTTGGTCCATATGGAACAAGGAGGATGAAGATGGCAGACTAGAACACTCAAGTAGAAAGAAGATTGCCTACACACACACTTTGTTAAATCAATAAGCAGTATACATTTTTTTTTGAAGAGAGGAAGTATTTGCATATCTTGGCTCACTGACAGTTGTTCAGCAACAGTACAATTTGATCTGGCTTGGCAAACATTGGTCTTGACATGATGACTATGACGTTGACTAACTATTATTGACTGTTATACATTGCTGCCACTACTACTTGGTACACATGATGAACATCAAATCTTGGACAGAGTTACATTTACACAGTTAACACTATTCAATTACACAGTAGCACTTAATGAGGATGAAAGATGAGTGGATGTGTTTTGTGTGTTTTCCTTTCCTAATCCTACCCACCTATCTCCTAAATATTATTTTATTTGTTGGTAGTGGCTTGCACTGACACCCATAAATATTATAGGTTAACTGTTATTGTGTACTGTAATAGTTAATGTGACAATTAACTGATATCATTTGTGTGTTTATTATGATTTGTATGTTTAGTGTAAGAGCATTGATTATATTTTGTTAAAGAAATTGTATGTGCATTCAAACTATTGTTCATGACTGAACTGTCTCAGTAGTTATGGTGAATAGTATGGACTGTTACTTGCACTTTTTCTACATGATTGGTGCCACAAGGACATGTTTAATTTCTGCTGATGAACTGTGTGATCAGTGATTGTAAAAAAAAAAAATTATGGACTGTTACTTGTACCTTTTCTACAATATTGGTGCCACTAGGACATGTTTAATTTCTGCTTATAAACTCTGATGAACAGTGTGATCAGTGACAGTGTATTTTATTGAACTGCTTCTGCTGAGAAATGTGACTTGTTGCTGTGTGTACCTGCTCAACATTGCTGGGTACCACTGATGGACTGTTTCTACTGAAAAGATGTCACCTGTTGCTGTGTGTACCTGCTCAACATTGCTGGGTACCACTGATGGACTGCTTCTACTGAAATGGTGTTACTTGTTGATGTCTGCACCTGCTCAACATTGCGGGGTACCACTGATGGACTGCTTCTACTGAAAAGATGTCACCTGTTGATGTCTGCACCTGCTCAACATTGCTGGGTGCCACTGATGGATTGCTTCTACTGAAATGAAGTCACCTGTTGCTGTGTGCACCTGCTCAACATTGCTGGGTACCACTGATGGACTGCTTCTACTGAAATGAAGTCACCTGTTGCTGTGTGCACCTGATCAACATTGCTGGGTGCCACTAATGGACTGCTTCTACTGAAATGGTGTTACTTGTTGGTGTCTGCACCTGCTCAACATTGCTGGGTGCCACTGATGGACTGCTTCTACTGAAAAGATGTCACCTGTTGATGTCTGCACCTGCTCAACATTGCTGGGTGCCACTGATGGATTGCTTCTACTGAAATGAAGTCACCTGTTGCTGTGTGCACCTGCTCAACATTGCTGGGTGCCACTGATGGACTGCTTCTACTGAAATGAAGTCACCTGTCGCTGTGTGCACCTGATCAACATTGCTGGTGCCACTAATGGACTGCTTCTACTGAAATGGTGTTACTTGTTGGTGTCTGCACCTATTCAACAGTACTGGGTGCCACTGATGGACTGTTTCTATTGAAAAAATGTTACTTGTGGTATTTGCACCTGTTGACCATTGCTGGGTGCTACTGCTGGAACTGTCAACTGCTTATTCTTGGGCTGTGGAAAGCGTTTATGTGAATATTTGTATAAACTGATTTATTGTGTATTACTGTTTGTGGAAAGTTATGAGACTCTTACCTGCACATATTCGTCATTGCTGACGCTATTGATTGAACTGTTTAACCACATAATACTTGTATAAACTGTTATGTAAAGTCACATGTATGAAAGAATTTGTATTGCTTACTGTATTCTATATAATAGGTTATTGAAAGGTCAGTGCAAAGCCAAAATTTTATCTAGTTATATGATATTTACGTATTAATATTATCTTTTATTTTTGTCTGTATTTTTTTGACGAATTTGGTGGTATTTTCACCACCAATGCTGGCAAAAATACCATCAAATTCTAGCCGTGGAGGAAGGGCATATGAAAGGTGGCTACACTGAGCCACAGCGCCAGAGATCGCTAGAGAGCATTGTTCCGCCGCCTCCACGGGCTGTCATTATTGAGATGTGCTAGAGGTCAGTGCTTGGGGAGAGCTCGTAGTAGTCAGTTGGTGTTCAGATGTGCTAGTAGGGAGTGCTTGCTGAGATGTGATACTGAAAGGTTCTTGTTCAGATGTGGTAATAGCGAGGCGGTGTGGAGATATATTGTAATTATGAGAGTGATTTTGGTCAATATATGAAGGTAACGAAACTTGATTTATTTTTCATTATTTCCATGTTTTAAATAATGTGTCATTACAGGTTCAGTCAACAAAGCATCTGGCTTGGGTTCTTGGATTAGAGTGTAATTGTGGTTCTCTTGAGTAATTATGGTATTTGTATTTTCTTTAATTAATTCAGTATAATGTTATTTAAAAATTGTTGTGTTGTTGAAGAAGAACCGTGCCAGATGCGTACGTTGAGTCACACTCCCACACACAGAACAGTTACTCTTGTGCTTGTTGTTGCGTTGGTTTTATAGTTGCTGGGGGCTTAATTAATTAACTGTGTTAATGAAAATTTCCATTTCATTCTTTGTTATTGTTCTAAGCAGTCAGATTGCGTAACAATAACAGTCAGGGCCAACCGTTACGAGACTTCGTAATCGGACAGACAGCTACTAAAGCAAAAAAAAAAAATTAAAATTATTTGCATTAATATTTTTATTAAGCCCCCATGCAACGTCCGCAACTGTTGACTCAGGTATCGAGACGTGGCTGCACGATCCGTTACAGCCATGTGGATAAGATGCCTGTCATCTCGACTGCTAGTGATACGAGGCCGTTGGGATCCAGCACGGCGTTCCGTATTACCCTCCTGAACCCACCGATTCCATATTCTGCTAACAGTCATTGGATCTGGGCCAACGCGAGCAGCAATGTCGCGATGGGATAAACCGCAATCGCGATAGTCTACAATCCGACCTTTATCAAAGTCGGAAACGTGATGGTACGCATTTTTCCTCCTTACACGAGGCATCACAACAACGTTTCACCAGACAACGCCGGTAAACTGCTGTTTTTGTATGAGAAATCGGTTGGAAGCTTTCCTCATGTCAGCACGTTGTAGGTGTCTCCACCGGCGCCAAACTTGTGTGAATGCTCTGAAAAGGTAATCATTTGCATATCAGAGCATCTTCTTCCTGTCGGTTAAATTTCTCGTCTGTAGCACGTCATCTTCGTGGCCTAAATTTTGATAAATAATCAGCATTGGCGGCCGAAGACTTCCGGCATAAGAAGTCAGCCTCATTCTGCCAACGGCCTTGTCAAAGTGGGCGGAGGAGCGGATAGAGGTTCAGGGCACTCTCTTGTCCTAGGGTTGGGAAATTGCCCCTAAAGGCGGAAGAATCAGCAATGATCAACGACATGAGGATGCAGAAGACAATGGAAACCACTGCATTAAAGACACGTAACGTGTATCCACAGGTCATGTGGCCTGTAATTGAAGAAGTGTCATGATGATCTCTCCATTGGCAAAAGATTCCGGAATAGTCCCCCATTCGGATCTCCGGGAGGGAACTGCTAAGGGGGAGGTTACCATGAGAAAAAGATTGAATAATCAACGAAAGGATAACTACGAGTCGGGGCGTGGAATGTCAGAAGATTGAACGTGGTAGGGAAACTAGAAAATCTGAAAAGGGAAATGCAAAGGCTCAATCTAGATATAGTAGGGGTCAGTGAAGTGAAGTGGAAGGAAGACAAGCATTTCTGGTCAGATGAGTATCGGGTAATATCAACAGCAGCAGAAAATGGTATAACAGGTGTAGGATTCGTTATGAATAGGAAGGTAGGGCAGAGGGTGTGTTACTGTGAACAGTTCAGTGAAGGGTTGTTCTAATCACAATCGATAGCAGACCAACACCGACAACGATAGTTCAGGTATACATGCCGACGTCGCAAGCTGAAGATGAACAGATAGAGAAAGTGTATGAGGATATTGAAAGGGTAATGCAGTATGTAAAGGGGGACGAAAATCTAATAGTCATGGGCGACTGGAATGCAGTTGTAGGGGAAGGAGTAGAAGAAAAGGTTACAGGAGAATATGGGCTTGGGACAAGGAATGAAAGAGGAGAAAGACTAATTGAGTTCTGTAACAAGTTTCAGCTATTAATAGCGAATATCCTGCGCAAGAATCACAAGAGGAGGAGGTATACTTGGAAAAGGCCGGGAGATACGGGAAGATTTCAATTAGATTACATCATGGTCAGACAGAGATTCCGAAATCAGATACTGGACTGTAAGGCGTACCCAGGAGCAGATATAGACTCAGATCACAATATAGTAGTGATGAAGATTAGGCTGAAGTTGAAGACATTAGTCAGGAAGAATCAATACGCAAAGAAGTGGGATACGGAAGTACTAAGGAATGACGAGATACGTTTCAAGTTCTCTAACGCTATAGATACAGCAATAAGGAATAGCGCAGTAGGCAGTACAGTTGAAGAGGAATGGACATCTCTAAAAAGGGCCATCACAGAAGTTGGGAAGGAAAACATAAGTACAAAGAAGGTAGCTGCGAAGAAACCATGGGTAACAGAAGAAATACTTCAGTTGATTGATGAAAGGAGGAAGTACAAACATGTTCCGGGAAAATCAGGAATACAGAAGTACAAGTCGCTGAGGAATGAAATAAATAGGAAGTTCAGGGAAGCTAAGAAGAAATGGCTGCAGGAAAAATGTGAAGACATCGAAAAAGATATGATTGTCGGAAGGACAGACTCAGCATACAGGAAAGTCAAAACAACCTTTGGTGACATTAAAAGCAACGGTGGTAACATTAAGAGTGCAACGGGAATTCCACTGTTAAATACAGAGGAGAGAGCAGATAGGTGGAAAGAATACATTGAAAGCCTCTATGAGGATGAAGATTTGTCTGATGTGATAGAAGAAGAAACAGGAGTCGATTTAGAAGAGATAGGGGATCCAGTATTAGAATCGGAATTTAAAAGAGCTTTGGAGGACTTACGGACAAATAAGGCAAAAGGGATAGATAACATTCCATTAGAATTTCTAAAATCATTGGGGGAAGTGGCAACAAAACGACTATTCACGTTGGTGTGTAGAATATATGTCTGACGACATACCATCTGACTTTCGGAAAAGCATCATCCACACAATTACGAAGACGGCAAGAGCTGACAAGTGCGAGAATTATCGCACAATCAGCTTAACAGCTCATGCATCGAAGCTGCTTACAAGAATAATATACAGAAGAATGGAAAAGAAAATTGAGAATGCGCTAGGTGACGATCAGTTTGGCTTTAGGAAAAGTAAAGGGACGAGAGAGGCAATTCTGACGTTACGGCTAATAATGGAAGCAAGGCTAAAGAAAAATCAAGACACTTTCATAGGATTTGTCGACCTGGAAAAAGCGTTTGACAATATAAAATGGTGCAAGCTGTTCGAGATTCTGAAAAAAGTAGGGGTAAGCTATACGGAGAGACGGGTCATATACAATATGTACAACAACCAAGAGAGAATAATAAGAGTGGACGATCAGGAACGAAGTGCTCGTATTAAGAAGGGTGTAAGACAAGGCTGTAGCCTTTCACCCCTACTCTTCAATCTGTACATCGAGGAAGCAATGATGGAAATAAAAGAAAGGTTCAGGAGTGGAATTAAAATACAAGGTGAAAGGATATCAATGATACGATTCGCTGATGACATTGCTATCCTGAGTGAAAGTGAAGAAGAATTAAATGATCTGCTGAACTGAATGAACAGTCTAATGAGTATACAGTATGGTTTGAGAGTAAATCGGAGAAAGACGAAGGTAATGAGAAGTAGTAGAAATGAGAACAGCGAGAAACTTAACATCAGGATTGATGGTCACGAAGTCAATGAAGTTAAGGAATTCTGCTACCTAGGCAGTAAAATAATAACCAATGACGGACGGAGCAAGGAGGACATCAAAAGTAGACTCGCTATGCCAAAAAAAGGCATTTCTGGCCAAGAGAAGTCTACTAATATCAAATACCGGCCTTAATTTGAGGAAGAAATTTCTGAGGATGTACGTCTGGAGTACAGCATTGTATGGTAGTGAAACATGGACTGTGGGAAAACCGGAACAGAAGAGAATCGAAGCATTTGAGATGTGGTGCTATAGACGAATGTTGAATATTAGGTGGACTGATAAGGTAAGGAATGAGGAGGTTCTACGCAGAATCGGAGAGGAAAGGAATATGTGGAAAACACTGATAAGGAGAAGGGACAGGATGATAGGACATCTGCTAAGACATGAGGGAATGACTTCCATGGTACTAGAGGGAGCTGTAGAGGGCAAAAACTGTAGAGGAAGACAGAGATTGGTATACGTCAAGCAAATAATTGAGGACGTAGGTTGCAAGTGCTACTCTGAGATGAAGAGGTTAGCACAGGAAAGGAATTCGTGGCGGGCCGCATCAAACCAGTCAGTAGACTGATGACCAAAAAAAAAAAAGTGTAATTTACGTGTAGGGAGAAGAGATAGAGAAGCTGATAGTCGTCCAGACTAGGCTAACCCATGTCTTCACAAAATCTTTTCATGTAGGGGTGCTAGGCCTCGCAAGTTTCGGAGGAGAGCTTCTATGAAGTTTGGAAGGTAGGAGACGAGGTGCTGATTGAGGTACAGCTATTGGGACAGTTGAGTCGTGCTCGGGTAGCTCAGTTAGTAGGGTACTTGGCCCCGAAAAGCAAAGGTTCCAGGTTCGAGGTCCGGTTCGACAGAGCAAAAATATGCTTAATTTGTCAGAAGCACTTGAAGTAAGTAAGCACTGAGCAAAGAACATACACCAGGTTCCGAATTATCAAGCATGATACCGATGTGCGCATCCCACTCTTAAGCTTCACACGATCCAATCAACGAACGACTCACTCCCAGATTTCAGTCCCCACCATCACATTTATCTTCACAAACTTGAGTACTACAACATAACTGTCATGACATTTGGGCCGGCCGAAGTGGCCGTGCGGTTAAAGGCGCTGCAGTCTGGAACCGCAAGACCGCTACGGTCGCAGGTTCGAATCCTGCCTCGGGCATGGATGTTTGTGATGTCCTTAGGTTAGTTAGGTTTAACTAGTTCTAAGTTCTAGGGGACTAATGACCTCAGCAGTTGAGTCCCGTAGTGCTCAGAGCCATGACATTTGACTTTTTCCCCCTACAACGCATTCATACAACTTGTTTATTTTAATTTGTGTGCTTTCGTTATGTATAATGTGGATACTATTCATATTGTACATTGTAATTTAACCCTCTAATTTAACATATTTCTTGCATAACACGGATGCTCATCTTTCGATCTATCATTTCTCATTTCTCATGACCAAAACTTCCGTGTGTATTGACAGTATCTTCGTTTGTATGGTTTCCTACACACTAGCGCCTCTTGTGGGCATTGTTCAGCTGTTTTCTGACGATGACTTTCTTAGTGAATTGTTGTTATTAATCTTACATTCTCAACACACATAAACGACGTATCTCATAGGTTCAGCAGCACTATGAGATTGTTCTCTCACGATGCTCTTGTGTGCAGAAAATTTCTTCCTTGGAAGATCGTAAGGTAAACCTGAAGGTCTTCGACACACGGTGTAATGAGTAGCAGATCTCTTCAAATGTAGGTAAATACAGGGTGTCTATAAAGTCCCTTTACAACTTCAAAATTTTATTACAACGGTAGTTGAAATATTTTAACAAAATTTCTTTTACAGTAATCACTGTTAAATAAAGTTTTTACATATACTAGAATTCTGTGTTTCAGTTACTCTGGTGATGGAAGGAACTGAGCCTCTATAAAATGGCAACTCCTCAAGAGAAGGCACAGTGTGTATCATGGTTTATTGAGACAAAATCGGATGTTCAGACTCAACGAAACTTCAGAACGAAGTATGGAAGAGATCCACCATCGCGCCCTTCAATCCGTGCATGGCACAAAAAATTATGGAGACAGGGACAGTGTTGGATAAAGGGAGAAGCGGGCGACCAAGAACATCCGAGGAAAACATCGATCGCGTTTTACACGTCTTCACTCGTTCACCTACGAAGTCCATTCGCTCTGCTGCCAGACAGTTGCAACTACCACGTTCAACTGAGGATAAGGTCCTCCACAAGAACTCACGGTTGTACGCTTACAAAGTGGAACTGTTACAGACACTTGAGTCAAATGACAGGCCAAAACGGACATAGTTTGCACTCAACACGTTGGAACGCCTTTCGGAAGATCAATACTCAACCGAGATTGTTTCAGTGACGAAGCAACTTTTCGTGATTCTGGGACATTAAACTAACAGAATGTGAGAATCTGGGGATCTGAACACCACTGTGTGACTAGGGAGCTTCACCGGGATAGTCCAAAAGTGCATGTGTGGTGTGGAATTATGTGCAACCGAATAATCGGTCCATTTTTCTTCAACGAGTCAAAATTACTGCAGATGTTTACCTCGACCTTCTGACCGAATATGCAGCACCACAGTTGATTGACTTACAACCAACTATCATTTTCCAGCAAGATGGTGCACCACCACATTGGGGACTGCATGTTCGTCGGTTCCTCGAGGAAACATTTCCAGGCAGATGGATTGGGAGGAATTGGCCACCGCGTTCGCCAGATATCACTCCTTAGATTTTTTTATGGGGGTATGTAAAAGATATCGTGTATCAAACACAGATACGGGACATTGCTGCCTCGAAGCAAAAGATTCGTCATGTCATTGCCACCATTGATGACGCTACGCTACAGCGCACATGGCAAGAAATCGAGTGGCGTCTTGATCTGTTTCGTGCAACTAACGGCGCCCATATAGAGGTCTATTAAACACTGTCAAAAAAAAAACTTTTACAAATACTGATTACAGCCGGCCGAAGTGGCCGTGCGGTTAAAGGCGCTGCAGTCTGGAACCGCAAGACCGCTACGGTCGCAGGTTCGAATCCTGCCTCGGGCATGGATGTTTGTGATGTGCTTAGGTTAGTTAGGTTTAACTAGTTCTAAGTTCTAGGGGACTAATGACCTCAGCAGTTGAGTCCCATAGTGCTCAGAGCCATTTTGAACTGATTACAGTAAAAGGAATGTTGGTAAAATATTTCAACAACTGCTGTTGTAATAAAATTTTGAAGTTGTAAAGGGACTTTATGGACTCGCTGTATAACATTACGCCTATAATCTAGAGAAGGAATCCGAAACCATCCGATTACACGGTTAGTGGCGAAAATTTTAAAGAGATCACATTGTATAAATATTTAAGATCAGTATAAGAAGCGATTTTACATGCGACGTTCACACAAACTCAGTGCCAATAGAAAACTTAACATTTGTCGCAAAAGCGCATCTGCTGTCCATCTGATTTTCCGTATTTTTCTGGAACGCCACATTTCAAAAGCTACATAGAATTATTTTCGGAAAATATTTGCTAAGAGTTAAATTTTTATTCAAAATTAGCATATCTGTTTGTGAGGTAAAGCTTTCCTTGTTCTTTATTTTATGTTCTTTTTACTTCAGCTATTGTAATTTATTGTGCTGCACAAATAGCATACTCCGTCTAGTACTTAAATTCTACCAGTGTTACCTGACTTAGTTCCACTACACTCCATTACCCTTATTTTAGTTTTACTCGTGTTCTCTTTTCAGGACACTATCCATTTCGTTCAACAGATCTTCGAAGTCCTGTGCCAACTCTGACGGAGTTACGTCATGGCCAAACCTTAAAGTTTTCAGTTCTTGTCCCTGAACCTTAATGGTTGTTCCAGATTCCTCCTTCTGCTTTACAGCTTGCTCTGTGTACGCATAACAACATAGATTTGAATATAAGACTAACAAATGTATTACACGAAATAAGCAGTCTATCACAATGAGCGTTAGGCCACATGGCCGAACTTCTTCAGTAGCCATAAATTTATTCTGTGCAGCAATCTAACATCGTACCTGTGTCAGAGTGATACATGGCCAGGAAGTCTCTGTGCGCCTGTCAGGAACGAAACGGAAAGGAAACGCTAAATCACTCCATTCGTACCGACACTCTTGGGTTAATTGGAGCGTGAGTTCCGACTAGAGCTCGGCGGTGCTGGTATGAAAGCTGACAGTGGTGGGACTTAACTCTTTCAAGCACAAGGACATGAGACAAATTTCAAACCTTATTGCTATTTATTTGTTCACTAATTTCATTAAAAATTGGTGAAACGTTATGCAGTTACGTTAGAATAAAATATTAACAGACATTATGATGTTTTTTAGAATAGTTTTTCAAAATAGTAGTGCTACGTTATGTGTACCGCCACTCTTCTAGTTACGTGGCCGTATTGGATGCTGTAATATTATTGGGATTTCCGTAGTATGAAAGCTGTGAGTACCCGTGGAAAGGCATTCACCTATCTGTATATTAAATGATCAACTTATGAAATGAGACCTATTCTTTGAAAGACATTTGTTTTATATAATTTACGTAACTGTAAAGATGTGCATCTAGCGCGGACGCTAATACATCGATTGCGCAGTCAAAGAAACATTTTAACAGAAACTGAACTGACGTTCCGCTTCGATCTAAATAAAAGATGACAGTAAAAAGCTTTTGTAGATCTTCAGATTTTAATGTACTTCTACTTGTAATGTGAAAACGTAAAGAAGGTCGACTTTAAGCTATAAAAGTGAGCGGTCTTGCCAGCGTGCAGAGAACACTATTAATTAATAAAATTCAAGTAATTTATGTTCGAAATTGTAAATCGGCAAGTTATTGTTATGAAGATGTTAAACGGTGCAAGAATTGTCTTTAACGAAGGAGAAAAGTAATGACTGTAATTTGTGACAAGAACGTGAACCAAGGAGACAGCACAGAGCAGGCTGAAATCTGATCGCACCATGCAGTTAGAAAAGTACCTATGTAAGTTATACTGTTTATAAATAAGCCCTAATTTGATAGTGAGAATTGTTTGAATATATTTAGTGTTTACCAAATTTCTTATTCTGTTCTTTTCCTTTATTTTTTTTACCTCCATCTCATATTATTTTTATAAATGTCAAACAGCCTTTACTACAGCAGAGAATACTGCGGCATCCTGGACGTGTACAGAAGGCCGCTCCTTGTCTTCTATACAACTCATAGCTGCCCCATTTATTAATGATTTCATTTGCAAATGCATTTTTTATTGTTCATTGTTAAAGGTCCCTTAGGTGATTATAAATTTCATACTGGTTACGTAAAGAAATCCGGGTTGTTCTTTTCCAAATAACAGAAGCCTTTGCGTAATCAAAAACTAGCCTCCTGACAACGATCAGGAGCCGACCAGAAGACGGACGTCTTCGACCGCTTTCGAGTTTCCTGTGGCAAAGCTGTGCCAAACTGGGAACACGACATTCTAGTATATATATATATATATATATATATATATATATATATATATATATATATATATATATATATATAAAAGGCCACCCAAAAGTACCAAACCAGATCCGGAATAACTGAACAAAGAAAAAATCATCATGCAAATTATCAGGAAAAATCAACAGACTGGAAGAAACTAACAGAGAAAATTCAGGAAGCCCTCAAATTAGGACAACCCCCTCGCAACAGGAAACATCGCTGATGGAATGCAACCTGTGATGAGGCAGTTGACAACCGAATAACTGCATGGAAAAAATTTAGCAGTCACAAAACTGAAGAAAACTGGGAGAACTTCCTTAAAACCCAAAAACAGACCTCAAAAATAATTAGAAAAGAAAAACGGGGATATGACAACAACAGACTCTCTGAAATCCAGCAGGATTTCATCAAAAATAATACAAGAAATTTTTATAAGACTTTCAGAGAAAACTTACAGGGATACCAAGCGCCTAGCTTGTGCTTCAAGAAACCCGATGGCTCTTTGGAAACCAAGACGAAAAATAACTGCAAAATCTTAGCCCAATATTTCAGTTCCCTCCTCAACTGCGAACCACCCCAAGAAAAACTTGTCTTCTCTTCTCCAGTATTCACACACCCAGACTCACATGCCCCGGATCTTGAAGAAATTATGGAGATAGTCAAGCGGTTGAAAAATAACAAAGCACCAGGAGAAGATGGGATCATTGCTGAGTTCTGGAAACTAAACGATCCTATACTTATGCAGAAATTACACCGTATAATATCAGACATATGGATAACGGAGCAGATACCAGAGGACTGGAAATGCGCTCTAATTCACCCGCTACACAAAAAGGGCGACAAGACAGACATGAACAATTACAGAGGAATTTCCCTGCTCCCAGTCGCTTACGAAATCCTTTCCAAAGCGCTTTTAAACAGGATAGAATCCCAAGCAGATACACTAATTGGTGAATACCAGGCCGGATTCAGAAAAGGACGGTCATGTGCGGAACAGATCTGGTGCTTAAAGACAATATTACAAATGAGGAAATGCAGAAACACAGTAGTTACATTCATCGAATTCAGGAAGGCATATGATTCAGTGGACCGTGGAACCCTGTTTGAAATCATGGAAGAATTTGGGATCGACCGAAAGACACGAAAAATCACATAACAGACACTTACAGGAACAACGGCCAAAGTGAAATTCGTGGGCGAAGTATCAGAACCCTTCGAAATCAAATCTGGAGTCCGACAGGGGGACGGACTATCCCCAATCCTTTTCAATATTGTTCTAGAAAAGATAATCAGGGAATGGGAACCTCACGTAAAGGGTATCCAAATTGGTATCAAGAAAGAGAACCGAATTAAAGTCAAGTGCCTTGCTTTCGCTGACGATATTGCAATTATCACCAATAACAGAACAGAAGCGATTCACGCAGTGGAAAAACTACATGAAATTTCACAAAAAACCGGACTACAGATATCTTATGAAAAAACCCAATATATGGAAAGGCAACCAGAAAATAAATCCCCTTTAATAACAAAATATGGTAAAATGCACAAATCTGCCATTTTAAATACCTCGGTGAAACTATACAGTCCTCAGGATTAAACCGAATTGCCAATGAACAAAGAATCACCAAGCTCCAGAAAGCCTACAAGCTAACATGGACGCATTACAACAAGAAGTGCATTTCGACAGACGCAAAATTAAGGCACTATACAACAGTGATTCTTCCAGAACCAATCAATGCAGCTGAAACAATGGTGATTGATGGTCATTCTAAAATTAAGGAAATAGAAAAGCAGGAAAGAAAAATTCTAAGGAAGATTTACGGTCCAATTAACAAAAATGGCATTTGGATGAAGAGGCCACAAAACGAGCTCTATAGAAAGATCAACATAGTAACAGATGAAATCAGAAAGCGCCGAGTCAAATTTTATACACACATCTACAGGATGGAAGACTCCAGAACAGCAAAGAAATTATTCAATATTATAACAAGGAGTAAATGTGGCACGGAATGGCTGAAAGAAGTCCAGAGGGATCTACAGCAGATCAACATAAAAAATCTCGAAGATCGCACCGAGTGCCAGCATAAAATCACAAGTGTGAAGTTTGGGGAAAGAACATCGCGTCAGCCTGGTAAAAAATGGACAGAGGAACGGAAGAAGGAGCATTCTGAGAGGATGAGGAGGTTTTGGGAAGCAAAGAAGAAAAACATCCGAAGATGAAATTATGAATTCAAGTTCAATCGCTCTCCTAGAGGGGAACAATCGTTATAATAATAATAATATATAAATTGAAAAAATTCAAATATATTTAACCTATTTTTTTATCATACTAGAATGAAAGACTTATTCTTGCAGAAAAAGAGGTACCTGCCACGTGTAACACTTCAAGCAGCAGCCGGCCGGAGTGGCCGAGCGGTTAAAGGCGCTACAGTCTGGAACCGCACGACCGCTACGGTCGCAGGTTCGAATCCTGTCTCGGGCATGGATGTGTGTGTTGTCCTTAGGTTCTAGGGGACTTATGACCACAGCAGTTGAGTCCCATAGTGCTCAGAGCCATTTGAACCATTTGAACTTCAAGCAGCGTGGTGGTCTTGGAAGCAAGACTCGTTTTTTTTTTCCTAGGCTGAGATGTACCCGGTATGGAAAGCATTCACTTGCATGATAGGGACTTTTGAAATTGTCACCCACCATAGACAGAAATGGTCGCAACTTCTACAGCTTATCACAACTCTTCTCATCTTGCTTTCTTACGCAACTGGCTTTTAATCTGGGTCGTCGTCACTACAATTTGCTTCTTCGTCTGATCAACACTGACCTGGAGGTATTTCAGAATGGAATACTGCCATTATCTCGTCTTTCAATACTTCCCTACAGCGATTCAGTACAAGCTGAAATTGAAAATAATGAGACCTGAGTTTCTCCTGGCGTATACAACTTTCAAATAACTTCCGGGAATTCAGCCAGGTAACACTTTCAGCGACCGCCGATATTTCGGCGGGAGAACACCCCGCCATTTTCAAGGCAAACTGCAACGGACAGGCGGCGTACATGCAAATTTAATACCTCGGTTCTCCGACAGAAGCAGGAAAGATAACACACACACACACACACTGAACACTAGTACCACCAAAGATGACCAAAGTCAGAGCTATCGATAGTGAGACTATGAATTCGCAGGTGAGGCAGCATTGACTCTGTTCCTCTGTTTTTTGACAAGGGAGAGAGCGGGATTCCAAACAGAGTTTAAACAGAAACCTCCATCCCTGTTAACGAGGTTGCTCGCTAATTTAATCTCAACTGCCTCCCTAATGACACTGTCCCAATAGCTGGACGTGCATGCCAATATCTCGGTGTTATTATATAACATGGGGTGACCAGTATCCAAGCAATGTTCGGCAATTGCAGATCTATTTGGCGGTCGCTGAAAGTGTTACCTGGCTGAATTCCCGGAAGTTATTTGAATGAAATTGAAAATAATGTCTCGAATGAGCTTCATTTACCCTCTCATGCAATTTTACAGCACAAACAATGCATCAAATGTGTAACGTTATTCGATGTTCCATGCAGTATCTGAAATAGTGGAGGAACGTTGATGCACGGCGATACATGTTCTGAACTCTGAGTTATTTATGAAAGAGTCATCTTCTGTAGAATATACCAGGTGTAGAAGTATGAAATCGGAATCTGGTTGCAATAATTATACGTCTGTTGCTTGAAACTGATAAACAATATTTTATTCAAAATAATCCCCATTGCTTTTTATGCATTTCTCCCACCTCTCCGGCAGGCTATGAATGCCACGCCAAAAAAAAACAGTTCGTCTTTTGAAGCGAACCAGTAAGCGAGCTATTTTCGTACATTTCTATACGAGTTGAAGCGTTGTTCAGCGAGAGTGTGTCCCAGTGATGCCAATAGATGATAATCGGACGGAGTCAAGCCTGGAGAATAAGTCGCATGCTCTAGTATTTCCCAACTGAACGCCTCCATAGTTTTCCTGACGCGTTTTGCTGTGTGTTATCGGGCGTTATCGTGGAGCAATATGACTTTCTGTTGCCTTTTACCATATTCGTAATGCTCGATTTAAATCGACCACTTGCTCGTGGTAGCGATCAGTGTTAACGGTTTCACCATGTTTTTGCAGCGGTTTCACCTGTTTTAGCAGCGGTTTCACCAGGTTTTAGCAGCTCATAACAGATGACACCCATCTGATCCCACCAAACACAGAGCATTGTCTTCTTTCCAAAGCGATTTGGTCTTGTAGTGGATGTCCATGGTTTACTTGCATTCACCCATGCTTTACAACGCTTATGATTCTCAAAATATATCCATTTTTCGTCACCTGTCAGTATTCGATGGAGAAACGCCTTCTTTTCTATCTGGTGAGCAGCATTTCACAAGTGGTCTTTCGATTTGTTTGCTGTCTTTCATTCAGTTCGCGCGGAACCCATTTCCCCACTTTCTGCATTTTGTCGATGGTTTTCTACCGAAGAGAAACGGCTTTCTGTGACGCATTCAATTGTTCCGCGAGTTCCTGTTCAGTTTGAGTATCATCTTCATCCAATAAGGCCTGTAATTCATTGCCTTCGAACTTTTTCGGTGGTTTCCCGTTGTCGTCGTTTCTCATATCAAAATCACCACTTTTGTATTTTTTGAACCACTCAAAACACTGTGTTTTCCCAAGAGCATGTTCACCGAAAGCTTCGCCAAGCATTCGATGCGATTCTGCAGCAGCTTTCTTCAAATGGTAACAGAAAGCCAATTCTGTCCAAAAATCGTAGTTCGTAGGCACAAAACTCGACATGTTTACAGGTTTGAAACAGATACCGATGTATGCAGCTTGGGTTACTGTGTGTTGACTTTCGTCGCCAGCCGTTACAGGAAGCAGATGGCGCTGCAGACGCGCTCTCACGGGCCCTACACTGACCGCTAGCACTATCTATAGGGAAATTCGGTTTCATACTTCTACGCCTTTAACAGCTCTTTTAAATTCGCCTTTAAGTCTCCCAATATTTGTAAGCCTATCCCATAAATGCGATCAAGTTTTACTGCAGATTCCTCCTCACCTCAAGCCGAATGATCCATTTTAGTAGCTACAGTATTACTGAGATCAGTAGGCGCCTAGAAAAGTAGTGCATTCCTCACTCTAGTGTTCAACAGTATACACCGATGAGCCGCAACATTATGACCATCACCTTAATAGCTTGTTTGTCCGTCTTTAGTGTGATTCTGCGTATCAGGGATGCGTGTTTGTTGGTAGGTTTGTGGAGGTATGGGGATCTACATGTCTACGCTTAGGTCAAGTAATTCGCGTAAATAACAACAACAACAATAATCCAGAATGAGGTACTGGCAGAAGTAAAGCTGTTAGTACCGGGCGTGAGTCGTGCTTCGGTAGCTCAGTTGGTAGAGCACTTGCCCGCGAAAGGCAAGGTCCCGAGTTCGAGTCTCGGTCGGGCACACAGTTTTAATCTGCCAGAAAGTTTTAACAACAACAATAATAATAATAAAGATTTTATTGTCTTTAGGCCATTGCAGCAACTGACAAAGTCAAATGAAGTTACAATTTATAATACAGTGTGATAAGGTATTGACTACTGAAATATTTTAGCTTATATTACAATAAATGTACAGTGGGTCATCTGTTGGATTACTGCATTTTACAGTTGAAGAATTAATTGATATCATAGAACGGGTGGGCAATAAACCATTCATGCAGTCTTTCTTTGAATGTATGTTCAGGAAGATCGTGTATAGTATGTGGCAGCTTATTAAATAGTTTGTGCCCTGTGACTTCATAGCTATTTATTGATTTTGATAGTCTGTGGTAAGGCGTGTATATGTGTTTGATGCTTCTTGTGTTTTAACGATGTACATTTTCTCTACGTTTCACATCTTGTAGGGTCTTCTTCGCAAAGATTAAGACATTGTATATATAGAGATTTATTACTGTCATAATTTTTTGTTTAGTAAATAAGGGTTTGCTGTGAGCCTTATGTGAAGAATTTGTAATTATCCTAATGGCTTTCTTCTGCAATAATAGGATGTCATGTATATGACTACAGTTCCCCACAAGAAAATGCCATGGGATATTATACTTTGGAAAAATGCAAAATAAGATGATCTGATGTATGTTTCAGGTAGACAATTTCTGAGTTGTCTTAATAAATAAATTACTCTAGATAGCTTACTACTAATATAGTTTACATGTTTGCCCCAGGATAACTTTTCGTCTAAATAAACTCCCAGGAATTTAACAGAACTGGGGTCATCAGATAGTGGCTTGTCTCTTAGAGTGAAGATTATCTGCTGAGTTTTATTTTCATTTAGCAGGAAATCATTTGCTCTGAACCAATATGCTGCATGAGTGAGTGTATTTTCAGCATAGGTTTTAAGATCATTAAGAGTGTTACTGCTATGAAGAAAAGTCGTATCATCTGTATACAATACAGTGGTGGATCTAATAAATGAGGGAAGGTCATTGATCATTATCAGAAACAGGAAGGGCCCCAGTACAGATCCCTGAGGCACACCTACTTTAACATTTTCTATGTTTGACATTTCTTTACCAACACAAACTACCTGTATACGGTTGTTGAGATAAGCTTTTAATAGCCTGAGACTGCTTCCTTTGATGCCGTAGAATTCTAGTTTCTCTAGTAGTGGCGTGTGCTCAACACAGTCGAAGGCCTTGCTTAGGTCACAGAATGAGACCTGAGCAAAGCCTTTGTTCTCAAAAACTTTGAGGATGTAACTGACAACCGTGCTGATTGCATCAATGGTCGACAGATTCTTCCTAAACCCGTATTGTGTAGCATTAAGTATTCCTAGATTCTCAAAGTGAGATGATAATTGTTGGTACATGATGCATTCTATTACCTTGGAGAATGCGGGTACTATTGAAATAGGCCTGTAACTAGATGGAGAGTCTTTATCTCCCTTTTTGTATACTGGGACGATCCTAGACAGTTTTAACTAATCAGGAAAATATCCCTCACGTGAGCACTTGTTTATGCAATGGGTTAAAGGGTACAGAATGCAGTCACACACTTTTTTTAGCAGGTTGCATGATATGCCATATATATCTAAGCTATCAGATGATTTCAGTTGTTTTATGACCCCTTGTACATATCTGGCGATACTTCGGAGAAGGTTAGCATGCTTGTATTGACTGTCTACCCCAATTTTGGGAGAGTAACTCTGATGGACTAATGTCTGGTTTGATAATTGCGTCTCCTATTTCTTTCACTAAATTAATAAAAAACTCATTCAGTGTTTGTGGTGGGATATTAATTTTGTCTTTTTTAGTATCTGTGGCAGCACTGTTAATTGTTTTCCAAGCGGTTTTGTATTTATTGGTGAAATTATGTATGCTGTTGGCATTGTGGGTTTTTTTGGCTTGCAGGATGGCTTTTTGTATTCATTCCTGCATTCCACATAGGCTGATTTGGCACAATCAGACTTCATACTATTGTATATGTTGTACAGTAACAAAAATTGTTTCTTTAGATCAGTCAGCTGTTTAGTGTACCATATATTTTGTCTGTTTTGAGATCTGAATTTGTGGCTGCTGTCCATTATTTTGATTTTCTTTATGGGAATACTATGGTTAAATAGGGTCAAGAATGCATTAAAAATTTATCAAATATTATTTTGGCTGGCAGGTCATTACTTGATGTGTAATATCCATCGACACTACAATGGCCAAACCAGTCTCTGTCAGCAAGGGAATTACGAAATGTGTTAATTTTATCCTCAGTTACGGGTCTGGTAATCACAACTGTTGGGACAGGTCTGTTTGCATTGCTCCTATTGAGGGGAATTTTACTTGCATAATTTAGAGATACGGAGTCATGGTCAGAGAATGGGAACACTACAACTTCACATGTGTTTTCAGTGTTCTTGAAGTTTACAAAGATGTTATCTAAACATGCTTTGTTTCTTGTGGGCCTGTTATTAACATGATGTACATTGTATTGTCTTAGTAATTTTTCCAGATCTGCAACACTACCCTTACATTTAGTAACATCAAAATCAGCATTCAAATCACCTCCTATTGCAATATTACTTAATTCAATAGCATGTCCATTTTTTCTAAACATATGTTAATGCTTCCCTTTGGTGATCTGTACATGGATACTACTATTAGTTTATGACTATTAATGATTATACCCGTAACTTCAAAGTGCTGTTCATCACACAAGGAGTTTAGGTCTAGTTTGGTTATTGTACAATTGAGTGACTGGTTGGAATAAATTGCCACACCACCTCTAATGTGCTCTTCCCTACAGTAGCTATTTACTATACTAAAATTGTCAAATTTGGCAACTGCAAGTTCATTCTCATTAGCCCAGTGTTCACTCAGACAAAAAATATCAAACTGGCTATCAAGACCAAACTCATTTATGATAAGTTCTTTATCTTTCAGTCCTTGAACTTTAAGGTAACATATTTTAAGATCCATGCTCTTATTGCTTACACACTGAACACTATGGTGATTGGTTTTTAAACCTTTTTCAGTGCTTATCTTTTGGATTTCTGCTTCTTGTTGCCTTTTACTAAAAAATTTTTCACTTGGAGTGGTAGCACATCTACTGTTGTATGCCTACTCTTCCCTCCTTGTGATGATATTGTAGATGAGGCTGCTACTACAGGAATTGATGGAACTGCTGTTATGGTGTGTGGAGGCACTGTTGTGGCATCTGGTGACTGAGGAGATAAGGTGGTTGCTTCTTCTTCTTCTGCTACTGTTAAATCTTGCTGATGAAGTGTGATAGGTGCTGCTACTGCTGCTGCTGCTGCTGCTGTAGGCATTGTTGTGGCAACTGGTGACAGTGGAGATTTGGATGTTGCTTCATCTTCTGCTGCTGTTGAATCCTGTAGATGAAGTGTAGTAGGTAGTGCTGCTGCAGCGTTCGTTATGTGTGTAGGTACAATTGGTGCTTCCACCTTTACTGCTGCAATAGAAGTAACCATTTCTTCAGGCTCTGCTTGCGTCAAGCAAGGAACTGGAAGAGCAGCAGTTACTTCTTGGTTGTCAGATGCTTTCAGTATCATGCTGATGTTTTGGCACAGAATCTTCTTGCCTCTGTGATTAAGGTGCATCTCGTGTAACAGTCTCTTTGCAAGGAGTCCATACTTATAAAATATGCATTTTGGTAGGCCCTGCAAACCTTTGAGTATTGCCTGTTTGCTTTTATGATTTCCACGTTCATACATGACCATTCCGAAAGGTCATGCCTATGTGGAATTCCGACTACAAAAACTGATTTCTCTTCTGTTGAATTTAGGCCTTAAGGTTTCGTGTTGCACTTTGGAGGTCGTTTTTATATACATTATTGGCTACAGCTATGACGACAATATGACGATCATTTTCAGTTTCTATGTTTCTAATGAGTTCTTGGATGGGTGCACCTGGTTTGACAATACTAGTTGCTTGTATACAATTACTGTAACGTAGTATTTTTGCGATCTCACGTATATGGCTATCAGAGAATATTTTCATTTTGAGTTTGTCTTCACATTTATTGCGGAAGTTTCTGCTCATGTTCTTGTCACTATATAGATTCGGCGTGTTGTTGTCGTCACAGTTTTCCGTGGATTCCACATTTATATCTGAATCTGGTGCATGAAAACGGTTTCTTGTTACCACAGGAATTCTACAGTCACTGAGTTTCACACGACCAACCCTTTTTGGCCTAGTAAACATATGTTGCCTTGTTGTTTCTGCCTTTAGGCCTATATCCACTTCAGAGCACTCGTTTATTGTAGGTAGGACACTGAAACTGCTTTTATTGCCGCTGTTCGATCCATTCGTTGTATTTATCACCTTTTCGCTTCTTTCTTCCGTGATGATGCTAGTCCTGTGCTCCCAGGCCGCTGATAAGAGTACACGGTGATGGTGCCCCGTTGCGAGCCACATGGGTTCCACAGGATTTAAATCAGGCGTATTTGGCCTCCGAGACATCACCGTGAGTTATCTACATTGCTCCTGTGGCACGGTTTTGGCTCCGAAACACGGACAATTATCCTATTGAAAGATGATATCGCCGTCGGGGAGACATCAAGTAAGAAGGGGTGTGCAGGTGGTTCCCAACTGTCAGCCAGTCTTCGATTACTACCGCAGGTCCCATGGAAGCGCAGGTGAATGTCTCCTATACCATAATTCTCCTCCCACCAGCTTGCGATCGTGCTGTGCTGCGCGTTTCGAGCCGCCATTCACATCGATCGTCACGTTTGTGGAGACGACTATCAACCTTTTGTATCAAAAATGTGTTTACCGGAAGAAACGATACGTTTCCATTGACTGATGGTCAAATCCCAATGGTCCCGCGCCAACTGCGGTCGTAAGTTACGCTGTTGTTGGGTCGACATGTGAACTCCTAGGGATGGTCTGCTGCGGAACTCCGTGTTGACCAATGTACGATGAACGGTGGGCTCCGAAACTCTTGTGCGCACACCTGCCTTCTTCTCTTAAGCCCTGTACAGACGAGAACACATCTTGCGCCACTAATGGTGCAATAAGATGGTACAACTTCCTGTTCCAAGAGATGGCATGCCATCTGGTAGCTGCATTTGTACACACGATGACTGCAGATGGCGCAACAATATTTTAAAAAATGGCTGATGACGAACTGAGAGTGGCAGCTGCCGCTTATGCACTCACTAGTGCAGTAATATCTCGGCGACGTCGACGAAGAAATTTACTTTGCCACAGTGATGGAGCAGACCTTGGATTTTAAGACGCGACGACGGCGGTCGGGAATTGCACAGTCTATTACACGATGAACTGAGGCTGGAGGATAGGGAATCATACAAAAATTTTCTGAGAATGAGGCAGCGGGAATTTTCGACAATGCTTCGTTCAGCCCGTCCAAGAATAACGAAGCAAAACACGGATATGCGAGACTATATCTCAGCTTCAAAGAGGTGAGTGCGAACGTTCACATAAACGTAGTATTACTAGGCTGCTGTAAGTACAGTGCATACTTGTAAGCTGTAACTAATTCCATAATTTTCTTTGGGTTAGATCTAACACTGAGGTTTGTGGCGACTGGAGAAAGCTACAGAAGACTAATGTTTTCATTCAGAATACCTGCAAGCACCACATCCTCAATTATTCCTGAAACTTGTGACGCAATTTACCAGTGCTTGAAGGATTCATACAGAAAGGTACGTTGATTTTATAAATTTCATCAGAATATGACCAAAATAAGTTAACGTAATAGCACATTTAAATAAGCTGAGAAGTACAATAGCGGAATCATTTTGGTCAGATGTGTTACTCCCAGCAAGAAACATTTTTCGGGATGTGAGTGTATTCTGGTTACCTCTGCCACAACTTTTTGATGTAGTTTATTTGTTACGTTTAGTTAGTACGCAAACCCCAAGCATTCCCCTATCCCCTTTATTATGTTAAATTCATTAGAAATAGCAACAAATTGTTTAAAATGGCTTTCTTAGCAATTTCCAAAAAAAATATTTTGGGTTTTGGTGGAAAGATGTATCTCTGATCCAGACTTCAGCTATACCTATGTCCAGGCATTATCACATATTTTTATAGTTTGGCAATTGTATTCAAAATTAGCCCTACATTGTAAAAGTTTATGTTAAGATTTGAAACTTACAATTTACAGGCCAAAACTGTCTCTCCCCTACCTGAGAGATTTCCGACAAAATTAGTGCACTTCATAATCCATCATTTGCAGTTGTTAGGGGAAAAGTCTGAGACATAGTGATTCCAGAATTTAACATCACACTTATTCTTCAGCTCATGTGTATGAAAGTCACATTGACACATTCACATCACATTTTCTGTCTTTCAGGTGCCATCAACAGAAAGTAAATAGAAACATATATCAAAACAGTTCCAAGAATGTGCAGCTTTTCAAATTGTCTTGGTGCTTTAAACGGGAAGCATGTGGAATTCCGACCACCAAGATGTATGGGATCATACTACCACAATTACAAAGGAGGTAACAGCATTGTGTTACTGGCATTTCTTGATGCACACTATAAATTTACATGTGTGGATTTAGTTGCAATGGAAGGATTAGTCATGGAGTGTCCCAGAACAGTTCACTCTGTGAAATTCTTACTGGTGCTGAAAATTCAATTAACATTCCTACACCAGAGATATTATCAGGAACTCAAACTGCAGTGCCTTTTATAGTTGTAGGTGATGATGCTTTTCACTTAGCATATAATGAAGCCATATAAGAGAAATATTTAATTTCCGTGTGAGTTGGGCAACAAAAACTACTGAAAATGATTTTGGAATATTGAGCAATTGGTTCAGAATTGTTCCTTCAGAAAATGGAGCTACCTGTTGAAACTGTAGAGAAAATCACATTGTCTACTTTTATGCTACATAATTTTTTACTTGACACATGTGGGAAGAATTATGCTGAACAACTGGAAAAGAAAGAGGACGCAGATCACTGTTGTCATTCTAGAAGAATGGCAGCAAAATAATCTGAGGGGCATAGGAAGATTAGGTCAACACAAGTCAGTTAAAGAAGCTAGGAAAGTGAGGGATACTTTTCAGGAATATTTCAACGTTACTGGGTATGTACAGTGGCAGTGGAAATCTGTAAAAGGATTCGGTATTGACAGAGTGCCAAATATTGAAAGTAAGTAATGTAAATTATATCTAAAAAGTTAACATGGTATGAAGGAGACTATGATATTTATAAATTAACTTAGTTGGTATTAGCAATATATTTTGTAATTTCAGTATGCTATAATTACAGTCCACATTCAAGATAAAGCACTGCATTCAACTTGTATTTTATAGATATTGAGCAGTTACATTTTAATGAAAATAAATAAATATACAGACTTGTTACTCAAAGAAATAAACAGTCTTGTTACTCAAATAAAGAAATAAACAGTCTTGTGACTCAAAATAAACAGTTTTGTTACTCAAAATAAACAAATAAAAAGTCTTTTTACTCATTATTGCCCAGGTCTTCCTCTTGTGCAGCACAAATCATGTTGAATATTCCTCTCTTAGCTTTTATCACCAGAGCTTTACTTTTTATTTGCTGTAGAGAAGCATCTACATATGAATCAAATACTTCAACATCTGTTGGAGCAGTTTTTAGTATATTTATGCTGGTCAGTATATTGTCAGCTCTTTTCAAAATAGCATTTTCTTCTTCACTGTAAGGACTCGTCCATTTTTCCGTTGTCTCTATGGCGTATTTTATGGACCTTTCTCAAAGTCCATGTTTTTAGCTGTCTATAATTAAGAAATCTTCACTAACATCAATGGGAGACTCTGGGATCTCACTAACAAGACAGTCATCCTGAAAAATATTGATAACAACTGCACACTTTTTTTTGTGATCGAATATTTATGGCCAATATCATTGACCACGAACTCAACTTCACAACATATTTAATTGTAAGTTACAAATGAGAAAAAAATAAGGATATTAGTGGGGTTCAAATCCAGGGTCTTCGAACTGTAAACTAAACGCATCAGACAAGTGAGCTATTCTTATGCATTGCATATTTGTTAGTATAATGTATCTTGTGAAGTTTGCCAAGACAAACCAGTTATCAGTTAATTTTTTTCACTTACTGTACTAACTGCTGAGGAAACTGAAGGGTAAAAAATTATTTACTGTGATGTTATTGTTTTTAGTGTAGTACGCGCTTTCTTGTGCGAATTATGTACTGCCAGTTCCTTTCCTTGCCAACCCGTTGTTTGATACACGTCAGCAGACTCCATACCACTCTCTGTCGAAGCTTTTATTTTCTTGAGTTCTGACACAAACACTGTCCGTAAACTTCGCTATAATTTCAGCATGAGACGAAAACCTAACCTCCTTCAATGAATCAACTATTTTGTCGAGTGAATATTTCCTGGCGTGTTTGTCATGGTATGTGGGTGATTTTGTGTCACAAAGCCATGTTTCGTGCCTGTATGTTATAACACCCCAACGACCCCCTTAAAGTCAGTTAAGAGAATATCAAAATATGAAGTAGGGAAGAGTTATCTTGGCAAATACGACATCTTTGCCGTAAAGCTAACTCGAAGAAGTTTTGATAACAACAACATTATACATCACTGAGAGTTTTTGTTATGAAAAGAGGAGGAAGAAACCTCAGATTGAATTAATGGACAAATATCCAAGTGATAATTGCAATTAATATCTTGAAAGCTAAGTCCAAGGTGATGTTAGTCAGAGATAACTTTTATGTGGAAGAGAGTTGTAAGCGCAACGAAGAAATTCAATGCGTCTACAATAATCTTTCACAGAAGAAGTCGCTTGCTGGCTCTCGTCCTGTAAAGACGTGCGAGAACAATTCTTGTCTTAGTTATTGAGAGTACGGAACGCGACGAGAGTGTTTTACGTTCGGAAGTGTTTCATGCGTGACGTGATTCACGAACTTCGGAAACTGATTTTCTAAGCAGAGACAGGAACTGATAGACGCATTTAACCGTGCATAACGGGTTAATTGAACTTTATTGACGAAACTAGTGAATATTGGACTTGACTTTCAAATAGTTGGAACTAAAAGAAGAGTGGATAGTATATCAAAGGACTACACTCAGTCTCGAGTAGGACACAATTACACGACTTCACGAAGATAATACAATTACGCTGAAGAGTCAAGTTGTCGTAATTGTCAAGAAACTTAATTGTAATAGGACTGACTTTACCAACCAACTGCGTGTGCGTGTAGTGCAAAAGTTATAAAGTATTTAGTGGCCAAGGAACAATAAACTGTTCGTTCCAAGTGAAATATCAAGCGTGGACTACATTATTAAGTGATTTAATCAATGATAGTTAACCAACGACTGTTCAGCAGGGACAATTTAATCTGAATATCAAAATACCTACTTCATTAATTGAAAAGAGAACTTTTGAACATTTTTTTTAATATTATGGCGTAGGTTCACTCACAAGGGGAGGCCGCCAATTGTGAAATTCAGATTCGATTCATACTGCGCATAATAAAAGCTCGTGGCCAGAGGTGTAATGTGGCAAAGCACCAAGATGCACTTCTCAGCCGTTGTCGAGAAAATCGACAGTTAAAAGAAACCGTTGAGGTGAAATACTCTCTACGATTAATAATTTTCTACAGCGTCGTGGCGCAGCGGTAAGCGTTCGGGTTCGTAATCCGAAGGTCGCCGGATCGGATCTCGCGCCATGCAACCTTTTTTTTTTTTTAGTATTTGTGTTTTGTAATTCAAATGTGTATATATATACACACGCACACACTCACACACACACACACACACACACACATATATATATATATATATATATATATATATATATATATATATATAATTTCCGGCAATCAGTTGCAACAATTATGCATATAATAAGTTCTTGAAAGTCGTTTCTCGTGGAAAAACTGGCGGCTTCGAACATCATTATGTTTTCCGCAAACAAAGTTGTATTTCACAAATGTTATTAATTGTCTTCATAATGTTAACCACGTACAGTTAACGGAAGACGTAGAAACGATATTCCGAAACGAATACGTATAGCGTAAGTCAAACGTTCGAATTAGAACAGAGACCCCACGAACAGAAATTTGCTGTGGCAGGTATGAAATATAAACTCCGATACTCGCTCGTTACACTTGAAGGACAGATGTTGAATGGGCCGAAACGAGCAGCCGCATAACAGCGTAGTTGCCTACTAACTTCGAAAAAAGGTAGATGCGGTCCCTAGCGCAACTTATAACATCGTCGAAAATCAGTGCGGACGGGAGAGCTTTGGTACACCCTGTTAAACAAACGGAAAAATGGAGGCGGTACAATTGGAGAGCGATCCGCCTTCACCAACATGCATAAGCAATTCATTAATAGTTTATATTTGAATTACAAAAAACTAATAAAAAAATTGCATGGCGGGAGATTACGAACCCGAGCGCTTACCGCTGCGCCACGACGCTGTAGAAAATTATTAATCGTAGAGAGTATTTCACCGCAACGGTTTCTTTTAACTGTCGATTTTCTCGACAACGACTGAGAAGTGCATGTTGGTGCTTTGCCACATTACACCTCTGGCCATGAGCTTTCATTATGCGCAGTATGGATCGAATCTGAATTTCACAATTGGCGACCTCCCCTTGTGAGACGTGATCAAGAGTATCTGTGGATCGGCCCGCATCTCGTGGTCGTGCGGTAGCGTTCTCGCTTCCCACGCCCGGGTTCCCGGGTTCGATTCCCGGCGGGGTCAGGGATTTTCTCTGCCTCGTGATGGCTGGGTGTTGTGTGCTGTCCTTAGGTTAGTTAGGTTTAAGTAGTTCTAAGTTCTAGGGGACTGATGACCATAGATGTTAAGTCCCATAGTGCTCAGAGCCATTTTGTGGATCTCGCTTCATACAGGTTCAACAACTCCATAGCAACCAGCCAACAACGTACGAGAAGACTGATAATTACAATGTTTCCTCGCAGTTGGTGGTGTGTACGATGCGGATGAGATAAGATTTAACAACTGCTGCAATCCGGGCAATGAATCATTCAGTCTTAAATGAGAAGAAGCATCTGTGGCAGTGATATTTTTCACGTATTTGCGGGATTTCAGAAATTATAGACTTTGATAAACTTGCAGTGGAACAGGCCAAGGATGCATAGCTACGACAGCTGTTAAACGACTCGTCTACAGGTCGGAAGTTCGAGCAAATTCTGGTGCCTAACTCCAAGCGGAAGCTGTGGTGTGACTTTTCTCAAGGCAGACCAAGACCATTCATTTCAGAATAACTGCGCAAGACGGCATTCGACAGTGTCCACACACTATCGCACCTAGGAGCCAACGCTACAATAAAGCTGCTGACAGACAGCTATATGTGGCCTTCTATGAAAAGAGACGCGCGCCTTTGGGTACGTTCCTGCATTCCTTGTCAACAGAGTAAAGTAGGACGACATGTGCGTGCTGATATTGGAGATTTTCAAGGTACCTCTGCTAGATTCGCACACGTTCACGTGGACCTGGTTGGACCTCTCCCACAGTCAGAGGGTTACAGATATTTGTTTACGGCCATAGATATGAGCACAAGATGGGCAGAAGCAACTCCAATAGTAGATATTTCAGCCGAAAATACTGCTAAGACGTTTCTGTGTACGTGGGTTGCCCGTTTTGGATGCCCCCTTCACGTCACAACTGACCAAGGACGTCAGTTCGAATCTACGTTGTTCCTCGAGCTATCCAAAATGTGCGGTTTCCAACGCCACCACACGACTGCCTATCACCCTGCCAGTAATGGTATGGTCGAAAGATGGCGCACAACACTCAAAGCAGCATTGATGTGTCATCAAGAGAGATGGACGGAAGCATTACCATTAGTGTTGTTAGGCCTGCGGACAGCTCACAAACCCGATATTGGTGCATCAGTTGCCGAGATGGTTTACGGCGAGCCGGTACGGATTCCTACAGATTATTTAGTACCAACCTTACTACTTGGATCAGAGGGCCTCACACACTGGGTGCAGCAGCTAAAACGTCACTGCACAAATATACTTTGCCCGCCACTTTCTCGCCATGGTAACCGTAAGGTGTTTGTACACAAATACTTGTACAATTGCTCTCACGTTATGTTGCGAACAGACTCAGTCAAATCGCCTTTACAACCAACATATACGGGCCCATTTCAGGTGCTGAGTAGAAATAAGCATACCGTGGACATAATGTACAATGGTGTTCCGACAAAGGTATCGATTGAACGTGTCAAGCCAGCATGGGTTTTACCCTCTCCGACCTCTGACACCACGCCTGTGCATCAAAACACGATGGGCGCAGAGCATACCAAAACACCGCTCAGTACATCGTCCGAGACAGGTGAATCACCACCACAAACAACAACGTCACCGCCCCCGAGACACCCGACGCACACCAGAGCTGGACGTCGAATAAAATTCAAGTATCAAGATATCCGTGGGGCTCCGCACTTTAAGGGGGGGGGGGGGGGGCTGTGTGGCAGTGATATTTTTCATGTCTGTGATATCAAAAGTGTGCGAGAGTTTTTTTGGTCATGTGTTGTTTTTTATCTTTGCCATAAGACTATAGGATCTCCTAGTTTTTGTTACTTCTCTGTTGTTTTTTCTAGTTTCTTCTCATTGTGAGTTTTTACGAATAAATATGTTTTCGTTAACTCATGATACCGGACGGCTATGCAATTATTTGTTGTAGGCAAGTCGCCTACACATCCATCGTACGAGTTCGCATTTCTGTCTCCCGTTCACCAACGGGGACCTACGTCATCGCGCATCGTGTCTCAACTCCACTGCGGGAGCTGTGGCAGTAGCAGCTCTACGGCGTCGACAATATCAGCACGCGGTTGGAACGCGGGGACACCACAATCTCTCATTAAGAATTTCTGTAGCTTCCTTATACCAATCCGTTATCACACAGTGCACTACTGACAGGAAAAACAAACAGACGTACGCGCTCAAGTGGCAGCCATATGGTGTGGAATATAGCTTCGTTCGGTTGCATGCCATTTACTAGCAATGCGATGGCACGCCACCAGATGGCACGCAAGGTAACTCTTTACACGAAGAAGTTTACTCGCTACTCTAGTCATGGCGCAAGAAATGTCTCCGTCTGTACAGGGCTTTAGGGCAGAGACTCGCTATCGTACTGTACAAAGCAGAGAAGCCTTCGAACCGCACGATCTGTGAAGAGTCGTGTACGTCCAACCATTTAGCGCCTAGTGGTTTCACTTGTCCCTCTACCTCTTTCCGTAGATTCTCACGACAGTGGCACTTGAACATTCCACTAGCTTCGCCGTTTTTGGGATACCCTTTCACAGGCTCTACGTAATAATAATCTGCCCTTTGTCAAAGTCGCTTATCTCAACAGATTTTCCCATTTGCAGCCCGTATCTTCACAAGTCTGCTCCGCTTGCATTCTTTGTAACCGCACCGGTGTTGCGGTGGCTAGTGGTCACAATGTTGTGGTTCATGAGCGTAGTTTCATTTACTGTCAACATAGGGGAAATATTCTGAAGGGAACCGTACCAGAAGAAAACCCAAATACTTTCTTTTACTATCGGCTTTAAGTAAATTGGGAATTCTCGATCTTTAACTCCTAGGGAAACGACTAGACAAACATACAAAGAGCAAAACTGGCGCGGGCATGTTACATGGATAGAGACCCGAGATACACCCGAAGATGAAACGGGAACCAACGGAAATAACATTTGGGGGACGACAGAGAGTACGATTGTTGCCAGTACGTTCTTCCAGCGGTTAAACCTGACAAGGGAACCTCCCCATCGCACCCCCCTCAGATTTAGTTATAAGTGGGCACAGTGGACAGGCCTTGAAAAACTGAACACAGATCAATCGAGAAAGTTGTGTGGAACTATGAAAAAATAAGCAAAATATACAAACTGAGTAGTCCACGCGGAAGATATGCAATATCAATGGGAATGTTGGCTCAGGAGAGCCGTGGTCCCGTGGTTAGCGTGAGCAGCTGTGAAACGGGAGGTCCTTGGTTCAAGTCCTCCGTCGAGTGAAAGTTTTAATTTTTTATTTTCAGTTTATGTGACAAACTCTTATGTTTTCATCACGCTTTTGGGAGAGATTATCACATGCACAAGAAAACCTAAATCGAGCAAGGTAGAAAAATCTTTTTACCCATTCGCCAAGTGTACAAGTTAGGTGGGTCGACAACATATTCCTATCATGTGACGCACACGCCGCCACGAGTGTGGTATAGAATATATCAGACGTGTTTTACTTTGGAAGAATCGGTTGACCTATGACCTTGCGATCAAATGTTTTCGGTTCCCATTGGAGATGCACGTCCTTTCGTCTACTAATCGCACGGTTTTGCGGTGCGGTCGCAAAACACAGACACTAAACTTATTACAGTGAACAGAGACGTCAATGAACAAACGGACAGATCATAACTTTGCGAAAATAAAGAATGTAAAATTTTCACTCGAGGGAAGACTTGAACCTAGTACCTCACGTTTGGCAGCTGATCACACTAACCACGGGACCACGGTGCTCCTGAGCTCACAGTGTCCTTTATATTGCCTATGTTAGCCATCGCCTACTCACTTTGTATATTTTGCTTATTTTTTCATAGTTCCACACAACTTCTTCCTGTTTTCTCGATTGATCTGTGTTCAGTTTTTGAAGGCCTATCCACTGTGCCAACTTATAACTAAATCTGAGGGGGGTGCGAAGGGGAGGTTCCCTTGTGAGTCACATGCATAAAAGTGTACTCTAAACGAAAATATTCATTCCAGTTGTAGCAATACTTCTGGTTTCGTTTTTAATTTAGTTATTTTCTTTTTTTCGAAACAACTGTGCAGGGCTAATCTGATAATCTGGAGCTTATTCCTACATGCACGGGAGATGTGAACTTGGGTACGTACAACAGTACATTCATTGATGGTGACTATTACGAGGGGACTTCAAAAAGTAAATCACAGATTGTTACGGCAGGACAAGAGACGCTTATTGAATGCTGCACTAGACTTCAAAGCAACGGGGGTACATGACTATGTTTCGACATAGTCACTATAAGCAACCGTCAGAATGTTCTACTACTCGTTCAGTTCATCGACGACAGAAATCCGTTCCCTTGTCACGGAGCCATTCGAGAACTGTTGTGTGTGAACTTCCTTATAGATGGAAAATTTCTTTCCCCCAAAATTTTCTTTCAGCTTTCCGAAAAGATGAAATCGCATGGTGCCGGATCTGGACTGTATGAGGGATGCTTTCTAACATGGCGTCGAAAACGCCGAAGCAAAGCGTGTGTCGTGCGCACCGTGTGGGGTGTTGTATTGTCCTGCAGGAGAACAATACCTTCACTTAATTTTTTGCGCCTCTTTATGGCCACAAAACTTGCACCTTTTTTGCGTGCAGGTAATAGTGATGGCGGATCCCAGCGCTAGCGCAATTTCCGACACTCAGACGATCTCGGAGGTTGGTACGAGCAGTGTCTTCTCAGATGAGCAACTACTGCGCATCTACATGTCCGCGACATTCATTCTGCGCCTGCTGAGAACTAATACTCCTGATATTTTTAAAAATATCGAGAATCCGATGCATCGATACAGAAAAAATGTGATTATCGTCTCTCACATCGAAAAAGCAACGATATATCGAAATATTGACGGCAGAATATCGACCTACCAGCCTATAAAAGTATCGGCTGCACGTTGTAATTACACTGCTGGTTTGAGAGCTGTATATTTAAGTATTGATTTATTATTAGATATTCTGGATGTAGAGGCTTGTCTTACTAGGGGTAAGATAGATACTGCCTACAGGAAAATTAAAGAGACCTTTGGAGAGAAGAGAACCACTTGTATGAATATCAAGAGCTCAGATGGCAACCCAGTTGTAAGCAAAGATGGGAAAGCAGAAAGGTGGAAGGAGTATATAGAGGGTCTATACAAGGGCGATGTACTTGAGGACAATATTATGGAAATGGAAGACGATGTAGATGAAGATGAAATGGGAGATACGATACTGCGTGAAGAGTTTGATAGAGCACTGAAAGACGTGAGTCGAAACAAGGCCCCCGGAGTAGACAACATTCCATTGGAACTACTGACGGCCTTGGGAGAGCCAGTCCTGACAAAACTCTACCATCTGGTGAGCAAGATGTATGAAACAGGTGAAATACCCTCAGACTTCAAGAAGAATGTAATAACTCCAATCCCAAAGAAAGCAGGTGTTGACAGATGTTGTCAGATGTTGTTTGTGATTCGCCGCATACGTTTAGTGAAAAAGTGTTTTTGTACGATTTGTATCACTGTATCGTGATTTACACGTCGTTGGAAACTACGGTCAAGCATATGAAGGAAATACCACTGGCAATTACCAAAATGGTAGAGGTGGCGCATCTCTGTCAGTCATGTATTATACAGGAAGAGGTTAAGAAGAAAATCAATATTTTACGCACTGCTTAAAGCGGGAGCGCAATAAAATAAAAAAAAACAACCTTTTCTTTGATTCTTCTACTGACGATGTGGGTTATACGATGTGGTAATTTAATTAATTGTCATTAGAGGAAGAATTAGAAAAGAGTAAATTCTCTCATATTTCTGTCATCTTTTTCAATATGAGGGCGAAATAACTCTAAGCAAGTTATTAAAAAGGAAAATTGATAATATTTTATTTTGTCCGTCTCATTTGCATGAATTTATAATTTTTTTGGTGCAGTGGCTACTGCTTTCAAGCTGACACTTCCATTCTCAAACCACACACCTCGAAAGTAACCGTAACTAGCCTTACAACATGGTGCCAAAAGGCACGAATCGTTTGTATACAGAAAGTCAAACCGTGAGCAACAACTACTCTCATTGGCTAGACTCTTTTGTGTCTACTGTTACACCTGAGCTGTCTAGTTGTGTCGTTCAGGTGTTACGGTAGAAGCATAGCCTGTCTTGCCAATGAGAGTGCTTGTTGCTCACTGTTTGACTTTCTGTACACAAGCTATTCGTGCATTTTGGCATCATGTTATAGGACTAGTTACGGTTACTTGCAAGGTGTGTGGTTTTAGAATAGACGTGTCAGCTCGAAACCGGTAATCACTGCACCAAAACATTGTAAATTAATGCAACTGAGAAGGGCAAAATAGGAAGCTACCAAACTTCCTTAATGCTATACAGTTGCGGACCCGGCATCCCAAAACAACCAGCTTGCCTCTATCAGCAAGTTAATGAAAGTTCCACTGTCCATTCGGAAACATTTGCGTAATCATCAGGTTCCGAGTGTAACATTTCCTTTAACAAGTTTTCATGTGTATATTTCTCTCTCATTTTAAACCATTTTCTGGACCAGTGTCTTGGCCGGCCGCGGTGGCCTCGCGGTTCTAGGCGCTCAGTCCGGAACCGCGCGACTGCTACGGTCGCAGGTTCGAATCCTGCCTCAGGCATGGATGTGTGTGATGTCCTTAGGTTAGTTAGGTTTAAGTAGTTCTAAGTTCTAGGGGACTGATGACCACAGATGTTAAGTCCCATAGCGCTCAGAGCCATTTGAGCCAGTGTCTTGTTTACCCAACACAGCGGCACAGTCAGCGTTAGAAATGCTGTGCCTACATTTGTATCCATTCTCACTAGAGTCGAGTACATCACGGACGAAGAGCACCTGTTTCAGCACTGAGGTGAAACTGCCAAAATTATTGGATCGTCTACGGACTTGTCTGACAAACCTGTGTGTAGATAGCCGGCCGGTGTGGCAGAGCGGTTCCACGCGCTTCAGTTTGGAACCGCGCGACCGCTACGGTCGCAGGTTCGAATCCTGCCTCGGGCATGGACGTGTGTGATGTCCTTAGGTTAGGTTTAAGTAGTTCTAAGTTCTAGGGGACTGATGACCTCAGATGTTAAGTCCCACAGAGCTCAGAGCCATTTGAACCATGTTTTTCTGTGTGTAGATAAGAGCGAATTTGACAAATAAGTTATCCAGATGTACTTGCCCAAAATAAACAAAGGGAGTTCTCGCCGTTTAAGGTTTATCCTGCTGACGAAGGCTGGATAATAAAGACAATCGTGTCCCCATAGTTTTTTTGTGTAATTCGAGAGTGAATCTTTTCTCCATCGGAATCTGAGGAGTCTTCCCTCTGTTCCAGTTACCAAATGCATTATCCCTTAACTGGTGTCACATTTGTGAGACAGATGTCGAACTTTCTGGTGAACGTCCCCTCCGTTTCCGGAGTCGTTTCGCCTTTTCCCTCCGTGTACCTTTCAACTGCAGCAGTGACTTCCTCCTGTTAACGTGGGGTGCCGGTAACACTGACCTGCGATATATCCATAATAGAGTCGCTGTGACGTCTCGCAGATAATACCAATTGCATGATTATTATTCGTCAGTAGCGTTATCAGCACTGCAATAATACTGAAGCAATATATTATGGTGATTATTTTCAGTATTCCGTAATTAACTTGCACAATATAGAGCCTCTACCTGGTCCATCTCGCCATTCAAAAAAGCCTAAGCGGAGTGGCTATTCTCAACGGGTTCTGAGAGTAAATAAACCAAACATCGAAACCCATTTGGAAGAAACGATTAGTGTTGTACGACAGTGATACTGATCCAAATTACGAGACAGAAAGTGTTGATGATACTAATTCAAAAAAGGAAATGCATGATGGTGATGATGATGGGACGGAAGACATAAAACAGCTTAAGGGGCGCCGGAACGCCCTATACTTGCAATGTTAAAATAACGATTATAAATTACATCTTTCCTCACAAAGTATTTGAGGTAGGAAGTTGAACTTTTTACAGATTATTTATTGGAATATGGGCTACAACTTAACACAGGGATTTTACAAAATTTTAGTTCAGTTATTAAAGATGATTTTTTTCAATTGTAATGAAAATTCACAACATTATTTGCAATTTTTTATTTATATATTCAAAAATATACAGTTTTTTGGAAAAAGGCTGTGTTAAATTATGCACAAGGTACTGTGTAACATTTACTAAAAGTTTGAAACAAATATGTTTGGAAGATCCTTAGAAAACATGTAATTAGTATGAGAAAAGTTTTGGGAATCGAGCGACAAAGATTGGATTAACTTTTTAGTGCATTCCAGGTCCATAGGATGGATTATCTTCATCCTCTGCAAACTCCTCCTCCAGCTTCCTCTTGTTCCTCCTCCTGTTTACTCTTGCTTGTATTTCTAGACTCTTTACAGCCCTGTCTGCAGCCCGAAGGCGTTCCTTGTCTAAAGCAAGCATCGCTCGTACCATGTTAGAACCTATCTTCATTCCCATATTTCTAAATACCTTGCACCTTACAATGTTGCCAACATTTCTCCTTTTCTTAAAAGCCTTCAGAGGATTTCTAATAACTTTACTTTTACTCATTATTATACTTCAACAAAACAGAGACTCAAGAAACAGAATTAATTACGAATATTTTCGAGATAACGACAGAGTAAATAAACATGAAACAATCGACAATCACACCAGCGATATATATTGAACCATCACAGGTTATCCACAACACATACTTTATCTCACATCACTAAAATGTACCTGATGAACACGGACGTTAATAATAACACCATTTGACAGCAGTTTAACAGCGCCACAGTGGGTCACGCCCATGTAGAACACATTTCAAAAAAAATTTAAAAATAGTTGTAGTCTTCGGAATTGAATAAATTATATATATATATTAAAAGGTAATAGTCTGCAGATTCAGAAAACGCAAAAAAGTAAAAATTGAATTTTTCATGATTTTGAGCCTTTCCGGAGCCCCTTAAGATGCTCTGACTATAAGTAACAGCTATGGTAAAGGACACTGCTTTAAATGGAGGAAAACACAAGCGTCAACTAATGTCAGAACGAGATAATGCAACGTAGTGTTGCAGACACCTCATCCGCAGCTTAGGACTAGTACCTTCGGTAGGTATCCAGATACTGAACAAGTATGGCACCTGCATTTTCTTCATGAAATTTTACATGAGGTTTCTACATTGATTGAAGAATAACGTCGTTAAAATAAAAGTACTCTCAAGATAACAAATCTTTTGTACGTGATTTTGAAAGTCCAGAGCTGAAAGCTTTTATGGGCTTACTTGTTTTCATTGCAGTCTCCACATCTGGTAAGAAATCCATAATCTTTTCTCAGTGGTGGCAACCGAATGTATTATTTTTCACAGTAATGTTAGAAAAAGGTTTGGTTCAAAACGACGTCTTCTATTTCAGAAACCAGATTACAGGACAGAAAGGAAACAAGAAGAGGCGATTGTCGCAGTCTCAAATATATTTTACAGACTTATTGTGAAATGTCGGTAGTGTGAAGTATCCAGGCTGTAGTATGTGCATTGATGAAATACTTGTGACTTTCCACGGTTGATGTATATTTCCGACGTACCTGCTAAGAAAACCGGTGAAACGTGGGGTAAAGATTGTGTGTGTAACGGACATCACGCCCTAGTACTTACACAACGCCTACAATGTGGGGGTCTAAAAAATTCGAAAGTTAACATTGAAATGTGAATTTGTACTTGAAATGAATTTTAAAATTTTCCCGGCGAATTGACTGTTGCCGGCCGAAGTGGCCGTGCGGTTAAAGGCGCTGCAGTCTGGAACCGCAAGACCGCTACGGTCGCAGGTTCGAATCCTGCCTCGGGCATGGATGTTTGTGATGTCCTTAGGTTAGTTAGGTTTAACTAGTTCTAAGTTCTAGGGGACTAATGACCTCAGCAGTTGAGTCCCATAGTGCTCAGAGCCATTTGAATTGACTGTTCAAACAAATTTCGGGCTTGCAGCCGGTCGTCGTTCAATACTTCGCACGACATTTCAACCGGGCACCTGCCAGTCATCCTCAGGTGAGCCGTCGCAGACTGGCGATAAAGTTTTTTTTTTTTTTCCTTTATTGTATTTCAATTCCCCATCGGGGCGGGCTGGCAGCAGCATAGGCGCTGCTCTTCAGCCGAAAGACATAGAACAAAACAATAGAAGACAGTTAAAAACAGCAAAGGAGAGAATAAGGTG